>NC_068407.1:26266984-26299565 GCF_023724105.1 Carassius gibelio | reverse complement strand
ACCCCCGGTACCTCTCAGGCTGACATGTTGATGTGATGTGAGCGTGGTGTGTGTAAGGTAGAGAGGGCATGACTGATGACAGTGTCCTGATCCAGTCACGACGCTATTCTCAGCCTGCGCTCCAGCTGAGTAATCAACTTTATTTAAAAAAATAATTTATATATTTTATATTCAAACTGAAAACATGATGTGATTAACACTCAAGTCATTCAAGTCATCGTGTCTCAAGTCAAGTCAAGTCCCGAGTCTTTAACTTCCAAGTCCGAGTCAAGTCTCAAGTCTTAAAAATAGCGACTCGAGTCGATTCGAGTCCAAGTCACCAAGTCACAAGTCCCCATGTCTGGTACAAGAACTAATAAACATGTTGCTGGTTTAGATACAGTGATAAGTTTATTTAGCTCTTCCTGTCCTATAGTTGTAAAGCACTGCAGTTTATCTTTGGGTGCGATGGATGAAACTGAAGTGTTAGACGCTGTAGAATCTACATTCGCTATTGTATTTCTAATGTTATCTATTTTATCAGTGAAGAAATTCATAAAGTCATTACTATTTAACGTTGGTGGAATATTTGAATCAGGTGGCGTCTGGTAATTTGTTAATTTAGCCACTGCGCTAAATAAAAACCTTGGTTTGTTTTGGTTATTTTCTATGACTTTGTGCATATGCTCTGCCCTCGCAGTTTTTAGAGCCTGTCTATAGCTGGACATACTGTTTTTCAGAATCAGAATCAGAAATCAGAATCAGAAAGAGCTTTATTGCCAAGTATGCTTACGCATACAAGGAATTTGTTTTAGTGACATAAGCTTCCAGTACACAGAGACAACAACACACAGAAGAAGAAGAAAAAAAAAAAAAAAAAAAGAAGAGATTTACAAATTGACAAATAAATAAGTGTATAAACAATTGTTTTATAAATGATAATGGAATAGGATTGAGTGAGATGCAGGAATGTTCTAGGATGGAGGGTTAACAAATAAATATAAGGATATTGCACGTTTATAAGCATAAGTAGGGAACATTTAACCTTTCATGAGGTAGATTGTCTGGGGGAAGAAACTGTTCTTGTGCCTTGCTGTTCTGGTGTTTGCGGCTCTGAGGCGCGGGCCAGATGGCAAAAGTTCAAAGATGGGGTGACTTGGATGTGAGGTATCCAGAGTGATTTTCTGAGCCCTTTTCCTCACTCTGAATGTATACAGTTCTTGGGCAGGGGACCACCAATAATCCTTTCAGCAGTCCGAACAGTTCTCTGTAGTCTTCTGATGTCTGATTTTGTTGCTGAACCAAACCAGAGAGTAATTGAAGTACAGAACAGACTCAATGACGGCCGAGTAGAACTGTTTTAGCAGCTCCTGTGGCAGGTTAAACTTCCTCAGCTGGCGAAGGAAGTACAACCTTTGCTGGGCCTTTTTAACAGTGGAGTCAATGTGATTGTCCCACTTCAGGTCCTGAGAGATGGTGGTTCCCAGGAATCTGAATTACTCCACTGCAGTCACAGTGCTGTTCATGATGGTGAGTGGGGAAAGTGCAGGTGGGTTTCTCCTAAAGTCCACGATCATCTCCACTGTTTTGAGCGTGTTCAGCTCCAGGTTGTTAAGACTGCACCAGACAGCCAGCTGCTCAACCTCTTGTCTGTAAGCAGACTCATCACCGTCCTGGATGAGGCCGATGACTGTAGTGTCGTCTGCAAACTTTAGGAGATTGACAGAGAGGTCTTTAGAGGTGCAGTCGTTGGTGTACAGGGAGAAGAGCAGAGGGGAGAGAACACATCCCTGAGGGGCACCAGTGTTGGTGGAGCAGCTGTTTGATGTGAATTTCCCCAGTCTCACTAACTGTTGCCTATCTGTCAGAAAGCTGGTGATTCACTGACAGATAGAGCTATGAACAGAGAGCTGGGTCAGTTTGGTCTGAAGGGCTGTTGGGATGATGGTGTTGAATGCCGAACTAAAGTCCACAAATAGGATCCTCACATAAGTCCCTGTTTTGTCCAGATGTTGCAGGATGATGTGCAATCCCATGTTGATTGCATCATCCATGGACCTGTTTGCTCGGTAAGCAAACTGGAGGGGGTCCAGTAAGGGTCCAGTGATGTCCTTCAGATAAGCCAGAACCAGTTTTTCAAACGACTTCATGACGACAGACGTTAGAGCCACAGGTCTGTAGTTGTTAAGTTCTGCTATCTTGGGTTTCTTTGGGATGGGGATGATGGTGGAGCGTTTGAAGCAGGAAGGCACTTCACACAACTCCAGGGATATGTTGAAGATCTGTGAAAAGATGGGGGCCAGCTGGTCAGCACAGATTTTCAGACAGGCTGGTGTAACACCATCTGGGCCTGGTGCTTTTCTTCTTTTGTTCTTCTTGAAGACCTGGCGCACATCATTTTCACAGATTTGAAGAGCAGGAGGTGTGGAGGGTGGGATTGCAGGATGTGTTAATGGTTGTGTAGGGAGATGGTCAGAATGGGTGATGGGGGTTTCAAACCTGCAATAAAACTCATTCAGGTCGTTAGCAAGTCGTTGATTAGCCTCAGTGCAAGGGGATGGTGTCTTGTAGTTCGTGATGGCTCTTAGACCTCTCCACACTGAAGTTGAGTCGTTGGAAGTAAACTGGTCTTCCAACTTTTTAGCGTAGGTCTTTTTAGCCGCTCTGATCTCTTTGTTCAGTGTGTTCCTGGCCTGATTGTACAAGACCCTGTCCCCATTTCTGTAGGCATCCTCTTTGGCCTGACGAAGATGTCTGAGTTTTACTGTAAACCATGGCTTATCATTGTTGAATGTTAACCCTCTGGAGTCTAAGGGTATTTTTGGGGCCTTGAGAAGTTTTGTCATGCCCTGACATTTGTGCTTTTTTCAGTTTCTTATAAATATCTAAATGGGTAAAGTCTAATATCACTGTAATCAGCACAAACTGGGCTATAATAATATGTGAAAGGCATGCATGTACATGATTGTATTTTTGAGAAAAAAAATGTTATGCATGGTTAGTGAAAAACTAAAAATGTTAAATCACTTGAATAAGGCAATAAAACACATACATAAAATTGGTTGCCGGAAAAGTTGAGAACTGGAGCTTGTAGCCTAGAATTTTTCTTTCTGAATGATGTGAAAATCATCTTGTTTACTCATTCACAGAAAACAATATATTGATTTAAATTTTCTAAAACACTTTTTGTTGGTAAAAGTCATATGCGAGTAGGCGTCAACTACCATGAATATCATTGTGATTTACACCTGAGAAGACAAAGGCCTGCATAATGAGCTGCATAATGAGCCTCCCATTCAACTGTGCCACTGTGAGGGAGGACTTACAAGAAAGAATGTGAGAACAAAATAAAAGTATATAATTTTAGTTTGTAGTTTATTAAGAATATATTTAATTATCCCACAACATAATTTAATATCCACTTGGGGGAGCAGTTAAACAGTTTATTAGGAACAATCAAAGCTGACTTTCAAACAATTTTTTTGGCATCCTTACTTCAGTCACACAATCCTTCAGAAATCCTTTTAACAATCTTATTTTCTACCAAATAAACCCCATTTATTATCATCATCATCATTATTATTATTATTAATGTTGAAAAGAGCTGATAATATTTTTCAGGTTTTTTTAGGGGGAATAAATCGAAAGAACTGCATTGTTTTTACATTTGTTAGAGTTATCTCTATTTGTCACATTTATATTATTTACATCAAGCTTTTGAATGGTATAGTATTGTATATTGTTATTGAAACTTCATAATGTTTCACTTGATTATACGTTTAGTCAGGAATTATAGTTTGGAAAACGTATTTGGAAAAAGTCTGACTAGTAAAATGTTTACACTTTATGTGAAAACTAGTACAAATAAATAAAAAGAGACTTACTCATGTTTATGATCTCTGCTGAATAAAGTGCTTCATTCTTTTTTCTGAGGAAATCCATTTCTCAAATCCTCAACCACACCACATCTTTTTGGGGTGAATTATGTCTTAGTCCTCTCATCGCGAAGCAAACAGTAAAATAAAATAAAAACTTGAAGAATAGTCTCGCTGCTTTTTCTTCTGTGTGTGCGTATTCAAGCCGCGGGCTTCAGTTTGAATCTGAATAGCGCGTTAAGCGCGGGGGCGTGGTCACATTAGATATAATGAGCAGAGATATGAAAAACAGACATTGCGTTGTTTTCATATGGATTACTTTATCTCAGAATATTTGTTTTCGGCAGCACTTGTTTAGTTTAAAAGTAGACATTCCAGGCTTTCTATAGATATCTCTCTCATGTCTCTTCTTTGAGTATTCACGGAGTTACAGTTCATTTTAATGAAATGTTTGTACATGACGATCAGCGGAGACAAAGACTGTAGACAGCGCACCTTGTTTGTTATCTTTATTTTATAAGTGCACAAAGGTTTTTTGTTATTATGTCTGTATCCAAAAAAAACTAGACCCTTTACAGATTCGATTGATGTATTGCTCTTATCTGTACGATTAAAACTGAGAGTGTAATTTAAGTTCTTTTCGGGGTTATCAGGAGAAAATGACTCAAAACGCATATATGCGTTAATCGACTCGAAAGGGTTAAATAAGTCCTGGTGGGAATGCATATATCCTCACAGAAACTAATATAGGATGTTACGGTCTCTGTGAGTTCGTCCAGATCGGTGGTAGCAGCTTCAAAAACACTCCAATCAGTGAGGTCAAAACAAGATTGTAAATCCTGCTCTGTTTCGCTGGTCCATCTCTTCACAGTCCTTACTACAGGTTTAGCAGATTTAAGTTTTTGCTTGTAGGACGGTATAAGATGAACCAGAAAGTGATCAGAACGTCCCAAAGCTGCTCGTGGAACAGAGTGATATGCATCCTTTATTGTGGTGTAACAGTGATCCAATATATTACTGTCTCTGGTGGGACATGTAACATGCTGTCTGTATTTTGGCAGTTCACGGGAGAGATTGGCTTTATTAAAGTCCCCAAGAATGATTAAAACAGAGTCGGGTGTTGTTGTTCTGTGTCTGTGATCTGATCAGCAAGTTTCTGTAAAGCTGAGCTCACATGCGCTTGCGGAGGGATGTAAACACTGACCAGAATGAACGAATTAAACTCCCGCGGCGAATAGAACGGCTTGCAGTTGACAAACTGCATTTGTAAATCAGGACAGCACATCTTCTTTAACACAGTTACATCTGTACACCACCGTTCATTGATGTAAAAGCATGTCCCGCCGCCGCGCGATTTCCCAGTTGATTCTGATTCGCGATCCGCTCTGAACAGCTGAAAGTCCGGCAGATGGAGCGCGCTGTCCGGTATGGCGTCGTTCAGCCAGGTTTCCGTGAAACACAGAGTAGCAGAGTGAGAGAAATCCTTATTTGTCCGAGAGAGCAGAAGCAGTTTGTCTGTTTTGTTGGGTAGAGAGCGGAGATTTGCGAGATGGATGCTAGGCAACGGCGTTCGAAATCCGCGCTTCCTGAGTCTGACGAGCGCTCCCGCTCGCTTCCCCCGTCTGCGCGTCCTGGAGCGCTTGATCAGCGCCGCCGCTCCTCCGATAACAAAGTTCAGTAAAACATCTGAATAATTTAAATCCGGTAAAAGATCTTGTGGTGTGTTCTGCCGAATGTTCAGCAGTTCATCCCTGGTGAAACTGATCGTGTTTGTTAAACAAAAAACAGGAAAAACGAACAAAAACAGCACAAACACTGGAGAGCCAAGCACTGAAGCAGCCATCTGCGGCGCCATCGAGTACGTAAGATGGCGCCGCAATTCTAAAAACTTCCAAGTTAGTTTTTCTCCATTTGCGTTCAAGACAACGAGTTTCTTTCTTGAGAGAGTGACTATTACTGTTATACCATGGCACAGTACGTTTTTCTCTAACCTTTTTCAATTTGATGGGGGCAACAGTTTCTAATGTATTAGAGAAAATAGTCCCCATGTTGTCAGTCATTTCATCTAATTCATGTGTATTTTTGGGTACAAATAGCAGTTGAGATAGATCAGGCAGGTTATTTGCGAATCTTTCTTTGGTGGCGAATCATCCTTATGGATTTGATTGTAATCAACCTCTCCGTTGTTCTTCCTAACTTCCCTACATTTGGAAACGCAATCCAAGTTTTAGCATCTCATCCAACGTTGAGATCAATTTAGTAGAGATTTGTCTTGAACAACTGTCGCCTTTGCAGCCTTCCTGGTGAGCGGTCCAACTTTAAGGTGTACGGTGTCAATCCTGTCAGACTAAGGAAACAAATATCAGCATTATTTATGTATTCTTTTGTCAAAAAAAAACAACAACAAAAAAAGAGATTTAATAATATTGTTTACCTTCTCGATAACATTTAATTGAGAAAAAAATATTTTCCTAATTTTTCAATCATCTCTTTCTCTCTTTTCCTCTTCCTCATTAGAGTCAAGTCAAGTCACCTTTATTTATATAGCGCTTTAAACAAAATACATTGCGTCAAAGCAACTGAACAACATTCATTAGGAAAAAAGTGTGTCAATAATGCAAAATGATAGTTAAAGGCAGTTCAGTGATTTCAGTGATGTCATCTCTGTACAGTTAAATAGTGTCTGTGCATTTATTTGCAATCATGTCAACAATATCGCTGTAGATGAAGTGACCCCAACTAAACAAGCCAGAGGCGACGGCGGTAAGGAACTGAAACTCCATCGGTGACAGAATGGAGAAAAAAACCTTGGGAGAAACCAGGCTCAGTTGGGGGCCAGTTCTCCTCTAACCAGACGAAACCAGTAGTTCAATTCCAGGCTGCAGCAAAGTCAGATTGTGCAGAAGAATCATCTGTTTACTGTGGTCTTGTCCTGGTGCTCCTCTGAGACAAGGTCTTTACAGGGGATGTGTATCTGGGACTCTAGTTGTCCTGGTCTCCGCTGTCTTTCAGGGATGTAGAGATCCTTTCTAGGTGCTGATCCACCATCTGGTCTGGATACGTACATGATCCGGGTGACTGCAGTGACCCTCTGATCTGGATACAGACTGGATCTGGTGGCTACGGTGACCTCGGAATAAGAGAGAAACATACAAACAAATATTAGCGTAGATGCCATTCTTCTAATGATGTAGCAAGTACATAGGGTGTTATGAGAAGCATTCCTGGTTTCCGGTTTACCTAATTAATGCAGTCTAAAAATCCTTTAACGGATTTGGATATTAAAAGCATATTAGTATGTTATGTATAAGCCAGGTTAAAGAGATGGGTCTTTAATCTAGAGTTGACGGCAAGAGTGTGTCTGCCTCCCGAACAATGTTAGGTAGGTTATTCCAGAGTTTAGGCGCCAAATAGGAAAAGGATCTGCCGCCCGGAGTTGATTTTGATATACTAGGTATTATCAAATTGCCTAAGTTTTGAAGTTTTAGTACATAGCGGACGTAGAGGATTATAATGTAAAAGGAGCTCATTCAAATACTGAGGTGCTAAACCATTCAGGGCTTTATAAGTAATAAGCAATATTTTAAAATCTATATGATGTTTGATAGGGAGCCAGTGCAGTGTTGACAGGACCCGGCTAATATGGTCATACTTCCTGGTTCTAGTAAGAACTCTTGCTGCTGCATTTTGAGAATAATGTTGTGGTCAATTGTGTTAAACGCAGCACTAAGATCCAATAGAACTAATAGAGAGATACACCCATGATCAGATGATAAGAGCAGATCATTTGTAATGCATGCCAACATGCCGCAGACTGCAGACCCCATTGCCCATGGGGAAGATGTGAACACTTGGCTGAGAGACATGACAGACAGCCTCACTCCAAAGACATTTGAACTGTTATTATTTTTAATGATAATCCTAATCCTGAGAAGATTCCTGACACAAGATTCAAGCCAGAACAACAACCACGAGGAGCTAGTTAAGATCACCAGCTCCCTAAGCTATGCCTTCAAAACCCAGCTGAAACTGAGCGACAAGCACATCACCCACCTTCAAGAGGAGCTGACGCGTGCTCAACAGTACGTAGACAAGCTGGAAGTGAAAGTTCAAGATCAACTCAAAGCACCCATCGAGAGGGAGCAGGAATCAATGGAACAAGTTAAGAAGCTCCAAGCAGCCCTGGCAGCAGCTCAGCTCGACCAGCAACATGCAACGACTGCTCAGAAAGACCTGGTAAACAGACTCCAGTATGCCGAACAGCTACTAGAGAAAGCTAAGATAGACATCAGAAACAAGAATTCTGAAATCAGTGCTTTGAAAGACCACCTTGAAAGGTACAGAACTGAAATGGACAATCTGACCCAACAACTAGACGATACCAACGATGAGCTCTACATGGTCAGAAAAGAACTCCAATATGCTTACGAGCAGAAACAAGAGCCAAGAAAAGAGAAACACTTCTTAGCCTCATCACTGCTGAGCAGAGCAGAGTCCCTCGTCCAAGAATTGGTATATGATGAAAGGAACAAAGGGCCACAACCCAAAACCTCACCTGCCTTTGCCACACGACCCTTTCCTGCTGTAACGGAAACAGGTCAATTTAGCTCAAAGGGAATCTTTTAATAATTTAAAGGGAATTTGAACAGAATCAATGTTTCATGGCTGATCACTGAGACGCCCTGCAATTCACTGAACGAGCCGTTTAACATCAAATCTGCACTGGATATTAATATCCAAAGTATAGTGAAAACACTATCAATTAGCACAGTAACAAGATCGGCAGTTTAAGACATTAACTTGTAAGCACAAAACACAAGATACTTCTCTTTTCAATATGAAAAAGGCTTTATTAGATAAATCTAAGACATATAAACTAATCTAACACATAAATGCACGCACTCACACATTCACACAAGTTGCAGGAAGATCGAAAGTTAGGGAAAGATGAGTTTAAGATGAGTTTAAGAGAATGGAAATGTGGAATCCCAAGTTTACAGCAATACGTTAAATTGCATAGACATGAACAACCATCAATCACTTAATTAACGCTCACATTGAGTTCCTCAATGGGGTTAAAATTATATTAGATACACCAGCACAAATGTCTGAGGGTACATTGCCTTGGTTTCCTGTGAAAGGGAGTCCCGTTGAAAGGGGTATCCCGGTGTCGCTGATTGGCTGGAAGTTCAGTAGTCTCTGAAGTGACGTCTTGGGAAGCCTGTGGTTGTTCGGCGTTGGCTGAAAGTGCAGAGTCGTGTGCGCTGGTTGAAGTTGAACGGGCACCCGAGGTCAGGCGTCGGAGACTCAACGTTACAAAACTTTACTTATAACTCGAAACTCTCAAACAGAAAAGAAAAGAAATAAAGTTTGACGAGACAAGGTTGTGTTCCTTCTCATTGTGGCTAAGTAGCAGCAGGCTTGCAGGCCGAAGCACGCTGGAGCCGCGCTCAAACAGTGATGACTAAACAGCATAGCTAGAGAAGCTAAAGCTAGATAGCAAAGCTACAAGCTAAAAGCTAAGAGCAGGCATGACTGATAGCACAAGCAATGCTAGAACTAAAAGATTTTATGGTGTCCTAAGTATTTAAACTGGCCTGTTGGCCACACCTCAAATGTTGTCTTGACCAATCAGATATTGTCTTGGCTCGGGGGTATCATAAATAATATGTTTATCTTACCAAGCATGGGGTCCGAATTTTCCTGCCTTGCAGGGTCTACCCTTACAAAAAATAACCATGGTTTTATTATAGTAAAACTGTAGTAACCTATGGTTTTTTGGCGTATTGACTACCATTTGTATAACCACAGATTTACTACAAATACCATGGTTAAACTATGGTTAATATAGCAAAACCATGGTTAATTTGTGGTTACCATGGTTTAACTATAGGAACTATGGTTTTTTGGTTTTATTTGTAGTAAAACCATGGTTAATTTTCATAAGGGTAATTTTGGACATGATTCCTATTACCAGGTTATGATATATTTGACAAATAAATGATTGTCAGGACAATATCAAACAAGCAGATTCGATCACACACATACCAAACACAATTATGAATCGTTAAGCTATGTCATAGTTATTAAAAAAAACATACACAATAAGTGATTATAACATGATAGTCAAATGTGTGGGTTACACATAAATGAATATGGAGTGATGCGATGGACTGATTCATTTATAAGTCTTTTTGAGTTCATTCTGGTCCATATATCTGTACAAAAGCAGTTTCTTTGCCATTCTCATGGCAAAGACTTCTGTGAAGAACAAAGCCCTTCCCCCTTAGGAATTTCAGTCTGGTTCTGCTAGGTGGGGGGAAGTCAATGGGAAGTGTTTAAACTCAATCTCATGGGTTTACATGTGATGTCCAGCGTTGCATTTCCATTACGAACAACACATTTGACACCAAATTTCTCTTCTTCGAATTGAAATTGTAAATAATTGTTCTAGTGGTGTTAATGTTGAAAGCTGTTGTGTTAACAAGTTGGTTGCTCATCTTGCTTGGGACTTGTGGCAAAGAATGTTTTATGACTTCCTGAGGAATTCGGCTCTGTTGCAACACAGCTTTCATAGACTCTTTAATTTGTCTGGTTCGACTCATTTCTGTTACATTGCCAACGAAAGAGAACCTCCCGTCCAAGACCTTACAAACGGGGTGAACATCAAAGACCTCAACAAGTTGTCTGAAAACATCAGCAGGTACAACCCGAACTCCACAGAGGGCCATGACATCCAGGCTTACCTGCGAGATACCATCTTCTTTCATCAGGAAATGAGACCTCATGTGACTGACAGAGACTGGTTATACCTCCTTAGAGCCACGTCCAGTCCCGAGGTATGAAACTTCCTAGATCGACAGCCCAGTCAAACAAAGTCAAACTACCAGCGACTTTGTGAGGTCCTGATTAAAGAGTTTACAGACCCAGAGTCTGAACATGGCATGTTAACTGACTTGGAAACCAAGCAAGGTCGACAAAAGACTCCACAAGTTTACTACAACTGACTCCGACAAGCCTACTTTGGTGCACACAACAAGCCTGACATTGAAGAGGATGTGAACTTCAAAAGCCTCTTCCTAAAGAATCTGCACCCTGGAGTCAGCCACCATCTAGGCGTCCTGTCCATGCTCCATGACCATCCAACAGTTGCATGTGTGGAAGATTTTTATTAGTAAGGTTTTAATTAATCAAGTATATAATTAATGTGAATCTAGCCATTTTTGCTGCTAGTTATTATTCTATTAAAATCTTATAGGTCTAAAATCTAATAGAAAGTTGCCTACACGCTGGAATGTACAAAACTGATGAGAAACACATGGTCAGACATACATACAGGGCCTTTCTTTAGAATAAATCAAGCAGGGGGCCTCTCCTCTCTAGGGAGGTATTAAAAGTGTAGTCGTAAGGAAAAGTTTGACTATGTGGAACCGCCCCATATAGTGTATATAAGGAGATACCAAATAACATTCGAGAGATCTTCTTGCAAGGAACTCTTGGCTTTGTTTTGCTTAAAATAAAGTATTTTCTTCTGAGAGAAAAATCCCTGACTGAGTTTGATTCTTCTGAGAACCGGCAGACACCACACGTGACTTAACACAGAAGGCTTATAACAAGCAGAAGATGGCCTCAAAGAAAGGTAACAGAACCTCCACACTCTTGAACTCTGTTAACAAAGACTCAAGCCTTGCTCTGGACGACACCCAGTGGCATCACAACACCAGAGTCTTCCATCAAGATCAAAGAGAATGTGACACCCATGTCCACAACCACTTTCAGCCCAACTGCTGGAAAAATCCATGGGACCAGCCACGCTTCTCAAGAAACCAAAAGGATAAGAACATCTGGAAACCTTACCAGATATACAAAGGTAATCACCTGACTCATCCAAGAACAACTCGTGTGGGTAAGTGACAACAAAACCCACCTCAGCACCACTCAGACACGCACAGTGCTGAGTATGCACAAGAACATGATAGCTTACCATCAGAAGACATGGAACAACTGAGAGAGTTCCTTCAAGAGCATTTACATGCATATGACCACAAAGTTGAGTCGTGCTCGCTGTGACCAGCGACAGAACGGAAAGCTGGTGATCACCTGGTGCACCACATAAGGAATGACAAGCACCTGTTCAACAACGACCCGGAACGCACAAGTCTTTCACGGCCAACCGTTGATGAAAAATCTGAGGTACTAAAGGACATCACCTCAGTCACCCTACACAGTCACTAACAAACTGTCAAATGAACTCCAACTTCAAGAACTACATTCCCTGTCTGTGCAACAGCAACCACCAGAGCACAGAAGGTCAGAAAGTCTGCTACAGCCAGAAGACATCACAAGAAGAGTGCATATGGGAGACAATGTTTTGCAACACAGCTTCACCCAGCCAGCAAGGCACCAGTCCTGCCTTGCTGGACTGAACCCCATTAGACCCTGGACATGCCCTCATCCAAGCCAAGAATGCAGAGAGTCTTCAATGATATAATAGAAAAAGGGGGAGACAGCACAGACTTGAACAGATCTGAACAAACGTATTCTTCCCACAGGTAGAATATCCAACTTTTAGCCTAACAAAGTTGCATATACCCACCATGAAGAAACATGCAGCCATCCTCACAATAGGTAGCACACCTGACACTAAGTTAAGGTTCATGACACACTAGCTGCACCCGATATCCTAGCTCAATAGTAGTTGTAACCCATGCTAGGAAAACCCACAACAGCTTTGTTTTGTTTTGTTCTTCTTTTACCTATCCTTCTCCTTCCCCTCTTTCCTGAGTAGGTGAAACACCTAGACACCCTGCACCAGGGTTGAAGGTTTGACATTAGTATTGACTCTGAACACCTAATATCCACCAGCCACCCTAAACTGTACGGAGGCCAGAGAGCTCCATGCACGATAGGTAAATTAAATTAAATTAAAATAATGTTACTAAAAAATAACTAATGGTAAACGTTTAAATAAAGACAACCTAGAAAAACCAAAGTTAACCACAAATTTGATTGTCGAATCAAAATAAAACAATGATTTCCAAAACTAAACAATCATCAATGTTCTAAACTACATTGACTAATTGAACTTAACCACGTGTACCTAAATAACCCGATGCCTGCACCAGTACAGTAACTGTCATGGAGGTGTTGTCTTGTTGTTTGCTGTGTTTGTCTGCTTCTTTTGCCTTTGTTTCTCCAGCGATCGATGATGTCTTCAGCTAAACACCTCGCCGATCGAAAGGGGGATATGTAGCGAATCTGACCCGAATCAGACAAATAAGAGTCGATCAGGACTGTGGTTGAAACATGAGCCAAATTCCTCAGGAAGGCAACCAGAGGTCATAAATCAGTGCTAGTGCCACAAGTGAGAAACAAGTTAACCAACCAACCAACTCTTTCACAGAACAGCTTTCAACATTAACACCATTAGAACAATTATTGACAATTTCAATTCGGAGGAGAGATTGTCAAATTTGGGGCAAGTAATTGAGATGCAACACCGGACATCACATGTAAACCCATGAGAGTACTGCACAAGATCCTTTGGATTGACTTCCCCCAGCAGAACCACACTGAAATGGATGGCTATGAATTTTTTGTATTTAAATGAGAGCAAAACTGAGTTTGTGTTATTTGCTCCTAGTGACTCAGCTGCTGTGGTTCCTGTTGACTTGGGTTGTCTAACCTGAGACATTAGCCCTGTGGTTACAAACCTGGGAGTCAAGTTGGATGGTCGGTTAAAACTTGATGCCCAGATTAGTGCAGGTGAAGACCAGCTTTTTCCAGCTGAGGCAAATAGTCAAAGTAAAACCGGTTTTATCTCTACATGATTTTGAAATTTTAATTCATGCTTTAATGACCACTTTTAGATCATTGTAATGCACTTTACACTGGTAGCAAATCACTTATGTCACCATTACAACTAGTCCAAACTAGTTTTTCCTCAGTTTGAGGGTTGACTTTTAGTTTTGTATTACTGTTGCATTTATTTTTATGTTTATCTATTGTTTTATTATTTTTTGTTGTGCTTCTGTTGTATGTTATTGTTTATTTATAGACTGTGTTCAGCACTTTTTTCAACACTGTTGTTTTTAAGGTGCTTTATAAATAAAGGTGGATTGGATTGGATTGAAATTCCTAAGGGGGGGGGGGGCTTTAACCTCTGGTCTCCACAGAAATCTTGGTCTACATATATATGGACCAAAATTAACTCAAAAAGACTTATAAATGAATATCAGTCCATCGCTTAACTCCATATTCATTTAAATGTAACCCACACATTTGACTATTGTAAGGTCCAGGCACTCGGCCCAAGGAAGGTATCCGGTGCTAGATGAAGGTTTCCTGCATGTTCTGTTTTTCAGCGCCTAGAGTTGTTCAATTTAGGTTAAACTCAAATCTGACTCCATTTTATTTTTTAATCTGACTCCATTGTATTATTATTTAATCTGACTCCATTTTAGTATGACCTTGAATTTAGGTTGAAAGGCAAATTGGTTGTACGTCTGTTTCTTATTAGTAGTATTCTTCTGACATTTGATTATTCTAATTAAACTCTTTAGTTTATTTGAACTTGTTTATTCGGGTGTTCATGTCGCTTACAAGGATTCAACGTAATCTACTAGAGTCAATGATTACAGAGTAAAATAGAATAAAATCAAATGTAACAATTTATTATCAATCAGGTAAATATGTATTCAGCCAATTACATATCCAATTGAAACACATCAAATCATATCAATACAAAACATCAAATGGCTACAGAAATCGCCCTGATCCTTTTGCTGCAGTCCTTTAAATACATCAGACCAAGAAAAACATCCCCCAAGATGGATACAGGAACTAACAATTGGAACTTGCATTAACTAAGGTTTTAGTTTGCTTTGAGCTTGCTTCTTAGCTTTAGCTTTTAGCCATGCTGTTAGTCATCAATGTTCTTTGAGCGTGGTTCCAGCGTGCTTGTCCTGCATGCCTGCTGCTACTTAGCCACGATGAGAAGAAACACCACCTAGTCTCATCAAACTTCTTTTCTTTTCTGTTTGAGAGTTTCGTGTTCTGAATTAAGTTTTGTAACACCATGTCTGACCTCGAGTGCCCGTTCAACTTCAACCAGCCAAACAACTCCGTGTCTTCAGCCAACACCCAACCATGGGCTTCCCAAGATGTCACTTCAGCGACTACTGAACTTCCAGCCAATCAGCAACATCAGGAAACCCCCTTTCAATGACAACAAAGGCGACTCCCTTTCCACAGGAAGACGCAAGTAACTTTACCTCTAGACTGTGACCTTTTCTGGTGTATCTAATATAATTTTAACCTCATTGAGGAACTCAATGCGAGGGGTAATTAATTGATTGATGTTTGTTCATGTCTATGCAATTTAACGTATTGCTGTAAACTTGGGATTCCACATATCCATTCTCTTAAACTGATTGTTCCCTAATTTTCGATCTTCCTGCAACTTGTATGAATGTGTGAGTGTGTGCGTTTATATGTTAGATTAGTTTATGTCATAGATTTATCTAATAAAGCATTATTCATATTGAAAACAGAAGTATCTTGTGTGTTGTGCTTACAAGTTAATGCCTTAAACTGCCGGTCTTGTTACTGTACTAATTGATAGTGTTTTCACTATACTTTGGATATTAATATCCAGCACAGATCTGATGTTAAATGGCTTGTTCAGTGAATCGCAGGGCATCTCAGTGATCAGCCGTGAAACATTGATTCTGTTCAAATTCCCTTTAAAATCTTAAATGATTCCCTTTGAGCTACACTGACCTGTTTCCCTTACACAGGTTACAAATTAAACTCGCATAAGAGTTAGTTTTTTACAGTCAACACAGCTGCAAGAGATCTTTTAGCATCAACTCTTCCATTTAAATCCACCTCAGATAATTTTCGTTACATGTGAGTTACAGCAACATGGAAACATGTAGATCCCTTCAAACATAACTTTATTCCAATCTTGGAGAGAACAAAATAGGATCTTGCTAAGTGAAAAACTTTACCACTGTCACTGGTAGGTAGAATTAATGCCGTAAAAATTAATATTTTACCCAAATATTTATTTCAATTTTAAAATATTTTGGTATTTATACCAAAAGCATTCTTTGGGCCCTATTTTAACGATCTGAAACGCAAGTGTCAAAGCGCGAAGCGCAAGTAAGTTTGTGGGCGGGTCTCGGCGCAGTTGCTATTTTCCCGGCGGGATAAATGGCTCTTGCGCCCGGCGCAAATCTAAAATGGGTTGGTCTGAAGTAGCTTCATTATTCATAGGTGTGGTTTGGGCGTAACGTGAAATAAACCAATCAGAGCGTCATCCAACATTCCCTTTAAAAGCAGGTGCGCAAGTTCCATTATGGATTGCTATTATTATGGCGTATTTACCAGGCGCACGCCAGGAGCGGTTCACAGCCGAGGAGACTGGTGTTCTTGTAAGAGCATTGAAAGACAGAGAAGTTGTGCTGTAAGGGGATGGGAGAATAATTAGCCTGAATAATTTGTGAGATAGTTTTATGCCTATTTTTTTTTTCACATCTTCGTGGCACACCACAATGATTTCCGTCATCTCATGTGTTAATATTTTTTTAGTGTAACAATTTATGATTTGCAAAAATAACTGTTGCATCTGTGTAGATTACATGAGCAAAGTGTATGCGCGTTGTGCACGCTATACATTATGGTCAAGCATGCGCCCTTAAAATAGCATAATGAACAACGCGCAACGTGCCACTGACTTTAGACTAGGTTTTTTCTGGTCAGTGGCGCAATTGTTTAATGGAACAGCAAAATAGCACCAGGGATCGTTTGCGCCGGAACACGCCTCCTTTTTTGCGCTGAACCGCCCAGGGAGCGCAAGTTCATTCACTAGTTTAGCGACGTGCTTCTGTGGAGGGAAAAGCGCGCTTTGCGCAGGTGCAAAATAGGAATGACACATGCGTCGGTGTACAAAGTCAATTGCGCTGGGTGCAAGATAGGGCCCTTTAACTCTCTAGATCAAATGATTTCATTTTTTTTTTTTTTTTCTTTTTGGAACAGAGTCCCAGTAAGAATACAGAAACTATTCCTTCAGCAACCAAAAAAACTAGGGTTGGGGTTAAAACCAATAAAAAGAGTTAAAAAAAAAAAAAATAGGGTCGTTTTGCAACCCGTGGACATGAAAAACAACCCGCGGCAACAGTGTTAAAGTAGCTCAATTTTGCAAGAAAACTGCAAGACTTGTCAACACTGGAAGAGAAAAGCTTCAGATAGCGCTGTAGCAACAATCACTTTCTGGGGAATAATGAACTCAAATGAAGTGAATATTCATGAGTCTATGAATATAAGGTGCATATTGCCTACAAATATTAAATTACCCAAAGAGTAATTTAATAATTTAAAGGTAACCTTTACTAGAATTAATTTAAGTTAATCTAGATAATCTGTTTGTCAAACGAACTGGAAGCTAGACTTCCTTGTCAAAATTCAATAAAAATACCCTTCTTACAAACTCCAAGAAATATTAATCTTCTGATCAGGAAAAAACTATATTTTCTGTGTCTGTACTACTAAGATTACTGAAATTAATTCATATAAAACAAAGCTTGTAGCTGAGATCACACGATTCAGGGATTTCGATCTCAATGAGCAATAAAACAATTCAATTCAAGCAAATTGTAGGATTTAATAAAAACAGACTAAATAGTACATAACTACAATTCACACGGAGTAAATATGAGTATATAGCAAAACGAAAATACAATTTAAACAAGGTAAACGAACAAGAATAGTAATGAGATAAATTAGAGAAAGAGAGAGAGAGAGAGAGAGAGGGAGGGAGAGAAAGTGAAAGTGAAAACCAATCTCAGCGTGACAATTTCAAACAGTTAACTTTGCAAGAGACCCCAAGTCATTGAATAATTTCACAAACATGGACTAGCCTAGACAACCTTAAACAGCAATTTTAGTTGCGATATAAGAAAGTACTTGCTTTGATCTGGATCTTGTGTGTAGCTGCGTTCAAATTGTCCGTCGGTGCGGCTTCAGCGTTGTTCTTTCCAGAGCAGATGATGCGTGAGCTCGTTGGTTAACGCGAATGTAAACCCATCACCATGGTCGGATGGCAGGTGAATCCTGACAGTCGGATAGCAGGTGTTTGTTAGGGCTGAAGACTCAACTCGATGAGGTCCTTATCCGTCTCTGGTGTGGTAACTTCCCTTCTGGGTTTCCATCGGAGACCTCCAATCCTGGTCGTCTTGAGTTTAGCTGCAGAGATTCGCATCTCGTTGAGTTTCCTGTATAGGACTAAGGCCACACCAAGGGTCAGGGTGTGGCCGACGACCATGGAGATACACAGTGCTGTGTCAGCTGCAGTCCAGGCTTGGACAACAGGTGAGGTGTTCAGGATAGGCAATCAAGACAAGGCTTGGAGGGCTGCGTCGATGGGAGCAATGTCAATGAGCTGAGGCCCCCTTTTTCAATCCACAGTTCCAACTCCGGACCTAGGGTGAAGTTGTAGTTCTTGAAGAAGGATGGGATTTCTAGTTCTGATTGGTACTCTTCACTCGGAAGAAGGCCAGATCGTCGAGGTGGAGGATGGCCTCTCGTGGGACTTGAATCCACATGCTCTGGTCAAGCAGGTTGACACGGGTGGCTGTGTCATGCTGGTCCTAGGTCAGTGTAGCGGTACGTACTGGAGTGTTAATGAGCCATTTATCACCTACAATCTCAGCTTGCGTCTCGGTGACGTGGCTGCGAGGCTGGGCATCGGTAGAGCAACGCGTGTCACTGATCATGGGTTGCAACCCGCAGATTCCATCAGTATTGTATCTGAGAAACGGTTTGCTGGGGCAGAGGTAGTGGATGTCTTTAGTTAGGGTGCACATGTGCAGGTTTGGGGCTAAGTACAGCTGGGTGTTGCTGTCCACCACCTCAGGGGTACGTATCTTGATATGAGTGTTATCCTTCCAGAACCCCACATTAACAATGTCTTTGAGTCTGTAGATTGGGCTTGACTCTATGATGGGTAAGTTCAGGAGGAAACTCATCTCCTTCTGCTCAGGATCCACGTAAAGGGGAATAGCGCTACCTAGAGAGTAGGCAAGGTGGATTTGCATAGGATCAGTGGGTGTGGTGATGGCGGAAGCCAGCACATTTTGCACCAGGCTTAAGGGTATCAGGTATGGTGGAATTCTTCCCATGGCTAGACTGTCGATGGAAGAACTCACTTCCCGTAGCATGTCAGTCATTAATGCTGTGACCAGCTGCGCTTGGGCAAAGTCATTCTGGAAAACAGTGAACAGCTGTTTCATGGAGTTCATAGTCTGGTTCAAAAGCACGCTGTGAGTTTTGAGAATGACCACCGTTCCTTTCAAAGTCTTTCCAATGGTTTGCAAGGATGCACTCCGTGTAGTGAGTTGCTCTTTTAGCTGTGTAAGTTCAGTCTGAATTTCAGCCGCATGCCGTCTCACAGTGGCTATATTTACTGCATTGACACTGGACATACCAATGTTGAACAGAGTTCCAACAGCAGCGGTGGCTCCGAGCAGTGCTCCCAGGAAACGTTTGGAGCGGTGGTTGTGTCCACCTAATTCCGCCTGGGTAACAGTCATCTTCTCAACCTCTCAAATGTCTGATCACGGCTGGCCTCTGGTTGACTGGAGGCACAGGATGAGAATCCACAGCAGCATCCTGTTACAGGCCAGAGAGAGAGAGAGATGGGGAGGAAAAGGCAAAAGAGAGAGAGGGAACAGGTCAGTGAGGTTTGTCCCGGGTTGGATGGGACAGTCTTTTCGCTTCGATGGCGGTGGTTGGTGTTTAACTGGCATTGGACCCTCCCTGTCTTTCTCTGCTAGTGGGTACATGTCTCTTAATCTGGTTACGGTGGACCCATTTGAGAACTGCTCTCTCGATCCCTGGCTTAGCTGGATTTGGTACGCAACTGGGGAGAGTTTGTTCATAATCTCATGAGGTCCCGTCCAGTGTGGCATGAATTTCTTTGGCATGATCTCGGCCGTGAAGTGGGTACCTCTTGTCTGAGTTGACTCTCAGTGGCAATCCGAACTGGGAGAAGATATGGTTCATCAGGAGGTATGCAGTGGTTCGGGCAGTGTCATTGGGTGCTGGCAGACACTCTACCCACTTGGTAAACTGGCACACCACCGTGGAAGTACTTGTTGCCTCTTGTTGATCTGGGCAGGGGCCCTACCCAGTGGATTTGGAGGTCTGACCATGGGAACGTGATCCCTCTGCGTTGCAGTGGGGCTCTGTGGTTTGGGTTTGCTGGTGTGAACTGGCAGCACACAAGACATTCTCTGACGTACTCTGCCACATCTTGTAGCATGCCGGGCCAAAATGCCACCTGTCTCAGTGTGTCATATGTGGCTCTGGCACCGTGGTGTCCAGCACATGGTGTGTCGTGGGCATACATTAGCATTACCCCCTTTCGGCATCGTGGCACCACGAGCCGTGGCGATGTTCTGTCATCAGGTGCAAACTACAGAATGTCGTCCTGTACACGTAGCATGTGTCTGGTGGTATACAGGTGTCGGAGGCACAAGTCATCATTGAGCTCAGCTTCAGTGATAGGGTGGTTGGAGGGGTCAGAGAGGTGGTAAAGGATTGTCTTTATAGCAGTGTCAGAGGCTTGCATATCCGCAATGTCATTGTTGGAAATCTGCGGAGTTAACGATAGCGACTGTGAGGCAGGCACTGCCACAGGTGAAGGTCGTTTGCTGCGGGTTAACACTGCAACATCTGGGCTGGGGCTGGGTTCTGGGGGTGACCACACCTCCCCTTGTAGTGAGCCTGTTTTGCGAGGGCGTCAGTTTGATCATTTAAGTCTTTGTTCAGCCCTGGTAGCTTAGAGTGCCCTTTTACCTTCTTCCAGTACACAGTCATATTGGGCATTTCGGTGATGTTATCACATTCCTGGAACAGGTGTTGGTGTTTGACTGGCTTGTTGTTTGCCGTTTTGAAACCATTCTGTTTCCAGCCTGGAAGGTGGCACACAAAACTGAGTCTGGCATAGTTAGAGTCTGTACAGATGAGGATTTCTCTGATGTCATGGGCTGATGCGATCTGCAGAGTTATGAGAATGGCTTCTATTTCTGCATATTGTGATGATTGGGGACCTAATTTGAAATGTTGTGGGGGACCTGGCTGGTCGTTGACCCACAGCACTCCTGCACCTGCCTTAAGGATGCCATCGTGGTTGTAGGAGCATCCATCGACGTAGGCTGTGAGCATGCCTTGACACGCATTCTCTTCAAAGTACCTGTGACAAGTTGGTTGTTGCTGTTGGGGTTCTTGCACACCCATTTCTTCCGCAGATGTGTTATCAGAACAGTTTTGGCATGCGGCCAGGCCATTGCCCAGTGCAGATTTGTGATTCTGTGCATACCGTGCCTCAACATTGCGTCCTTGGAGAGCCATTAACCATGTGGCTATGCGTGAATTGGTGACCATGCCATCTCGGATTCGCTGGCTGTTGAGGAACATTACTGGCTGGTGGCAAGTCTCTATGATGACTTTCTGTGCCCCAATGTAATTGGAGAATCGCTGAATGGCCCATACAGTGCAGAGCAGAGCTTTTTCACAGTCTGAGAACTTACACTCTGGTGGAAGCAGTGTCTTGCTGGCATAGGCAACTACTTTCTTATCTTGGTCATGCCGTTGGTACAGGCCATCACTGAGACATTGGTTGGAAAACCCAGCTTCCAGGTAGAATTCCTTTTGTGGATCGGGGTAAGCAAGACACGGAGCTGTGCATAAATGTCTTTTTAGTTCTTTCATGGCGTGTTCTTGAGCCTCTGACCAGACGAAAGGGCAATCTTTTTTTAGCAGAGCTTTCAGAGGTCTGACAATGTCGGAGTAGTTTTCGATGAACTGTCGAGAAAAATTGCATACCCCTAGAAAACTCCGCAGCTCAGAGACGTTGGTGGGAGGCTTGATGTTTTGAATGGCATGAATGTGGTTTGACTGAGGTTCAATGCCTTGGGATCCGATGAGCAGGCCCACGTAGTTAACCTTAGTACGGCACCACTGTCCTTTGTGGAGGGCGATCTTGGCTCCGGCGGTGGATAATTGGTTCAAAACATAGTCTATTTCTTTCAGGTGGTCGGCCACCATTGTGCTCTTCATGAGAACATCGTCTACATAGATCAGGTTCCCTCTCATTCTAGCATCTGGGCAGGCTTTGTTCAGAAAGATGTTGAATTCGGCTGGTGAGTTGGCGTAGCCGAACGGACACCTGTTGAAGGTGAACTGTCAGTTGCCAAATGTGAATGCCAATTTGTGTTGGTCTTCCGGGTGCACCGGAATGGTCCAGAATCCAGAGGCCACATCAAGTGTAGAGAAGATTGTGGCTCCTCTGATTCGGGGTAGTTCTTGTTCTAGCTGGGTCATGGGCCATCATGACAGCGCCACCTGTTGATTCATTTTCCTGTAGTCAATGGTGGGTCGCCATTTGCCGTTAGGTTTGAGGACGGGCCAGATGGGGGCTGAGTAGGTGCTGTTGCATGGACGGATGACCCCCTTTTCAATCATTGATTCGATGATCTCCTGCACTGGTTTGTGTGAGGCGATGGGAATCTTGTACTGTCTGACAAAAGTGGGAGGAGCATCAGGATGCGTAGGGATGCGCACCGTGTGGAGGTTGGTGAGACCACAGTCTAGAGAGTCTTTGGCAAAGGATTCTTTGAACTTATACAGAACTTGTCTGAGTTCTTGACGATCCGTATCGCTCTGAAGTGCATTAGCGTCTTGTAGAATTTGCTGCACTTGAGATTCAAAACCTGGGTAAGGCTACTCCGTTGGTGTGTCATCAGTCAGTTTGGTATTGAGAGGTGTAGTAGGTTCATTAGCCTCACCAACGTTCTGGTGGGAGACTGTGTGTATTGTGAGGTGTTGGTCCTCGGTCAGCTCCGTTCTGCACACTTGGTCTTTAGACACCGACATAACAGATGTGATGGCAATGAGTTTGAAGGGTGCAGTGACCAATGTATCATCTATACTCCCTTCGGGTATCAGTGCAGGTGGAATGGGACCAATGACAGGTAGTACAAGTTCAAAGTCATGAAAGTCATGGCTCACCAGCCATCCCAGCCGGTAGGCCTTGGGAATGTTGATGTTCATTGCCGTGCAGTTGTTGAACAGGATGTAGACTACACGAGATGACACTTCAGTGAGGGGTGTGGCTTCCAGTGTGAGTCCGAGTTCCACACATTCAGGTGAGTGTCGGAAGAAACCCAGCGTGTGGTTTAAGGTTTGACCCCATCGCTTGTTGAGCCGAATAGCAACCCCTTTGGTGTAAGCTGGTACCACAGTTTCCTGTTTGTTGACTAAGGTGCAGGCTTCTGGGATGGTCTGCCCTGATATGAGGTTGTTCCAATGTTTGAAGTGTGAAGCTTGTACATGGAAATGATGAAATGATGATTATGATATTATATATTTGGATTTTGATTAATGTTGCTTATTGTTATTGGGCTATTGAGGTAAAGAACAGAGGCTTTTTGTAGTATGCACTTGAAAAGTGAAACGTTGTATTTCTTATTGTTTCAGGTTTATTACCTGGGGCCTGTACCATGAAGCTAGATTAGCTGGCTAGCCAGGTAAGTTTCAGTTTAGTTTGCACCAATCCTGGGTTTTAGGTACCATGTAAATGGCTTGGCTTTTAGCTGCATTCATTGCCATAGTAACTTACACTACACGGCTAACCTGCTCCAGGGCAGGTTATGTTCTGGGTTAGAGATCTCAAACTGAAGAGTGTCAAACTGAATGTTCTAGAGTCTCTACCACTATATATGTTCAAATGTATAAATTAAGTTAACAAGTTTCACTTGTGACTTCACTGATGGAGCAAGATCATTTATTTTATTTTTCCTGTTTAAATTTGTCATATTCTTCAGTCTCTTAACCTTTAGCAAAACCTTAAACCTTTAGTTTTGAATCTCGCTGGGTCTCTCGCGAGAAGTAAATCAAACTTGCTTTTTGTTGGAAGACTCGTGATTGGCTGTTCGCCAGTGATGTCACACATTCATGTGCATCATGTGCATTCATGTACAAAGAAAGCTGATGAACAGCATCATGGTACCAACAGAGCCGGATTGGAGAGGTTTGGTTTTGTCAACTCAAAACTAATCCTGTAACTCAGAATTTGTTCAGCTACCATCATGGTACAGGCCCCCGGTTACTTGATTATCCTTGTGGAAAAAATAAACAAACAAATGTGGAATACCGAGTAATATCCTTTTGTACACTGGGTTGCCCTTTCCGTGGGAAGAAAACGGAACACTGGTGTCCTTTGGCAGAAAGGAGGTCGTCATCATCTCCAGCCATGTCGCTAGCTGATCCCAAGGGACTGCGGGACTGGATGCACGCGACATCCTGGCTCACTGCGGACGAGAGAAGCACAACACACACACAAAGAGGCCAATGCAAGTTTGTTCTCTGGCTAACGAGCTATCGTATGGGCTATGCCGTCTATAAGAATTTTGGCTAAATGATGCAGACAGTTAGACAGGGAGGCGGGTCCAATTAGGGTCGGCCCAAAATAGAGACTTGACAGGGGGTAGCCTCGTGGGTCACCTGGTGACACCGGCTGCTTGGTTGTCGCTCTACTACTTAGCTCTCCTTGGGGTCTCTCGGTGAACTGCAAGAAACAGAATCACAACAGCATGCAAAAAGGTGAAGGTAGGAAAGAGCACAGTGAAAACAAAACACCAAATAAATTTGTCTGCAATGAAATGGAATGAATAAGAACGCTAGAAGTGTTAGGTAGAGAATAAAGGGGCTAAGCCTGCTACTTTTCACAAGAGTTTCTGCTAGGGCCTACAGCACATGCGGCTAGGGGAGTAAGAGACCTAGGAAAAGGTTGTGGCTTAGAGAGGAAATGGACCAAACACTTAACATAAATATCTGGGGGAATGTCTAATATTCTGTGCCTTATAATAAGTGGATAGGTTTTATCACATTTGGTTCACCTGGTGGAATCCAGCGGCACAGTCAGCCTCCCTGGCGCTCCCAAACACTCAACCGCAGTGTCTCTGGCCCTCGTTACTCTGGTGCTGCCAACTGGAAACCTGAGATGACTGTCCAGTCACCAGGGGAGTTCTACAATCAAATACACAAAGGATGAACAAAGGAAACTTAAAGTGAATTAAGGTTTGGTTTGTTTAATCATCAACTGAGTAAATATATATGAAGAGGTATGATGAGAGGTAACAGCTTTACCTAATAATGATAAAACAAAAACAAAAACTTATGATAATGATGGTAATTATCAAAATAACCTAAGCCAAAAGAGCGAAGAAAGAGAAACAAACAAAAAGGGCTATATAAAAAAAAAAAATAAAAATAAATAAATGAAAGAAAAAAAACTACAATAATAAAAAAAAGAATAATAATAAAATAAATAACAAAAGACAGGAATGAACACGGGAGAAGAAGTAGCTGGTTTTCACCACAAAGGGTGCATATTCACTCTCTGGGCTTAACCTGGTGAGCAGAAAACTTCAAATTAAAAATTCAAAACTGGTTTAAATCAAAAAATAAGCAGGTGAGAAGAATTAAAAGGAAAATCTGAATAAATACCCTATAATAACCAATGATAACAGTAATGTATCGTTAATAATTATGAAATTAATCAGAAAGGGTAAAAGTAGACGTATGCAATTCAAAACAGAACAGAAAAGAAAGAGATCAGAGAGATGCAAGCTGTGAAAAGAAAGAGATCAGAGAGATGCAAGCTGTGAACTGACTTAACAGGCGACTGCCACTAGATGGCTTACTTCCTTCCAAATGGGTTAATCAGTGGTTGGCCTGAGACACTTAGGGTGTACTCACACTAGCCAGTTTGAACCGTGCCCCAGTGCGTTTGACTACCAAAGCGCGGTTCGTTTGACTAGTGTGAATGCTCCGAACCGTGCCCGGGCGCGGCTCGATTAGGGCGCGGCCCGCTTGGAAGAGGTGGGCCAGAGAACGGTTCAGTTGGACTCGGGCACGGTTCGCATGCAGTGTGAGCGCTAACCGTGCTAGAGCACGGAAAAGGACGCGTTGCGTCCCAGTTTTGCGACGCTCCAAAACCAACATGGCAGGGAAAGGGTCGCTTTGGTCTACGGCAGATGTGCAAAACGCATAAAAACTAAAAACTGCAAAGTCCTTGCTGCACTTGCTGGTACCTTCCAAACATCCTCATACGAGCAGCATGATTACGTGAAAATTTTTGCACCACTAAGGTGACACATCTGTTTAACAACAGGCTGTGAGAGGGCTGTGGACCACCGTGGACCAAACGACACAGAATTATCCACAAAGAAAACAGAGCGATGGACTCCATTGTGTTCAGAGAGCGCTGCTCTTCCTGTTTTTCCTGAAACCGTCGCACCATAATGACGTAAATATGCTCCGGCACGAATGCTGAAACCCTATATGTGAGTGCAGGCCAGAGGGGGAGAGGGGAGGAGGGACAATCGTACTCGGGCCTGGTTCATGGCAACCGTGCCTAGTGTGAGTACACCCTTAATTTACACTATTAAACAATTAAATTCTAATTCAAATCATGTTTGAACCAAATTCAAAGCAAATGTGAACAAAGGCAGACAAAAATTGTCTAATACTGAAATAATATTCGCACAAGCAAAGCTGTTAATGCAAATAATTATTGAGAATTTAGACAGCTAATTCAATAAATCACAAAGGGAAATAGAGGTTAGTAATTAGAGCGTCTTATCTGAAACGGCCACGAGATGGCACTCATGCAAGCTGGAAACAGAAGACAGGGCAACTTGAAACTTCTAAACAAAGGACCCCCCCCTCTGGTGTTTAGTCAGCGGAATTACAGCAAATTTCATATGACTTAGAATCTGATCGTTTGTCAGGCTGATTTTCTGCATCAAAATCGCAACTCACAAACAGACAAAGGTTTTATGACCCTTGAGGTGCTAAATTAAAAAGTGCGTGAGACCGGAGCCTTTCACTAACCAACACACGACTGTTAATAACAGGTTTTGTCCATCTGTTGACCTCCCATAAACATTTAACAAAATAGCACTTATGATTTAAATGTTTTAGGTTTAAAATCGGGTAGCTAAGCCAATTTAGACCAGGAGTTTTTATCGTTTAATTTTGAATATCACTGTGGTTCACCACGAATTCAATAACGATATTTAATAAGCAAGGCCTTTTTAACTGAATCAGAGGAACATCGCTCAGGTTCAGAATTACATATTACAATTAATAAAAGATTTCTTCATCTTTTAATTATTCATATTAAAATGTTGGTCTTCTCTTGACAGAAGACTTTTAATATTTACTGCAGTTTACTATTATTAAAATAACAGTGACTATAGGTATTTTTAGAAACTGTTACTGTGCTGAACAGCTGGCTTTGTGCCAAATGAGTTCGCTCCAAGCGCGACTTAACTCACAATTCAAAAATGCGCATGCATAATATTAACATCCAAAAATGCTCATGAAAATGAAAATGAATATTGCTCGCAAAAACAAAGTTTGAACACTGCCCAAAATTAAACTCCACCATAAAATATGTAGCAACAATCACTTTCTGGGGAATAATTAACTCAAATGAAGTGAATATTCATGAGTCTATGAATATAACGTGCTTATTGCCTACAAATATTAAATTACCCAAAGAGGGAATATTTAATCATTTAAAGGTAACCTTTACTAGAATTAATTTAAGTTAATCTAGACAATCTGTTGGTCCAGCAAACTGGAAGCTAGACTTCCTTATCAAAATTCAATAAAAATACCCTTCTTACAAACTCCAAGAAATATTAATCTTCTGATCAGGAAAAAAATATATTTTCTCTGTCTGTACTACAAAGATTACTGAAATAAATTCATATAAAACAAAGCTTGTAGCTTAGATCACACGATTCAGGGACTTCGATCTCAATGAGCAATAAAACTCATTTCTTTGAACTCAATTCAATTCAAGCAACTTATAGGATTTAATAAAAACAGACTAAAGAGTACATAACTTCTATTCACACGGAGTAAATATGAGTATATAGCAAAACAAAAATACAATTTAAACAAGGTAAACGAACAAGAATAGTAATGAGAGAAATGAGAGGAGAGAGAGAGAGAGAGAGAGAGAGAGATTGATTTAGATTTTTCAAAATTACTTTTATTACAATAAAAAAAATACCAACCATAAACAGTTTTTCACAATTAATTAATTCTTTACTAATTTAAAGCAAAACACAACTCTCCGTTCACAACTGAACATAAGGCTTCTCTGTAACACCATATAGATTCAAACTTCATTAAGTTATTCATTACTTTATAAAATCAAAAATCAACAACAATTCTGGATTTCACCATTACTTTAAACACCTGTACCACATCACTATCATTCCTTTGTTCTACATGATTTCTCCTACTAATGTATATAGCCATTTTCGCTTTTCCAAGTACAAAATTCAACAGCTGACATTCCCCACTTCTACTTCTCGTATATTTGAAACCACAAATTAAAATCTGTACAGAAAATACTTCATTAAAACAATTGAAAATTGCTTTCAACATTTCAAACAAAGGCTTTAGTCTGAAACAATAAGTAAAACAATGGAAAACAGTTTCTCTTTCAGAACAAAAAGGGTAATCTTGACTTGATTCAGAATTTAAAATAGAAATGAAAGCATTGACTGCAATTATTCCATGTAAAACCCTCCAATGAATGTCAGCTGTTTTTTTAAGTTAATGGTGGCTTATATAACGCTCTCCACTCTGGTCTTACATTTTCATTCAATCTCAAAACATCACGCCACGGTGTATCAACTTTTTTATGTAAACCTTTTTTGTTAAAAAACTTTACACATACCTTATACAACTGTTTTCCATTAACATCATTAAAATCTAAACACAAACTCTTTAGTTGTAGGAAAATTCCAGAATGATCATTTAAATTGGGGGATAAAACCATTTTAGGAAAGGGATCCAAATCATTAGGAAAAATAAGTCCTTCACAATAGTCGTTGAGCATATTAGATTCCTCTGATGTAAGAGCAGATTGCATCCTCTGTAATATTTGAGCCATTGTTCGAACAGATTTCATCTTCAGACAAGCAGTCACTTCTTCAGCATTAGCAAGTTCAGCCCCCACCAAAGTTACAAGTTTTTTTTTTAAAGTTGTGATTTCAGCTTGAATAAAAAGTTCAGTGAATGTGCTGCTTGTGCTCATTACATCCAGTCTCACACCATTTATCAGGGGTTCTTCCAACAACCAAAATAAGGAGTTTATATTTTCAAACTTCACATTAAAACAACTCCAAACCTTAAAAAGATTTTGATAAAAAAACAGGTAAACATGAAATTTCTATCTTTTTAGGATCCATTAAAAACAGGGATTTATCGAGGTTCATCTCTTGAACAGATTTTAAAATACTGCTGGTTACTGTTCTCCAACTTACATTTTCTGAATTTTTTAGAAATCTATGCAAAAACTGCAGTCGAAATGTAGCAGTTCTGCTTTGCAGATGGACCAATCCTTGTCCACCTTCCTCTTTTGGTAAAATACAAAATATTTTGTATTACCCAATGTAACTTGTCCCAAAAAAATTATATCAAAATTGATTGTATCTTTGCCAACAAATATGTTGGTGGATCAACACAAGACAACAGATGCCACAAAAAGGATGCAACCAAGTTATTTATTATAATCGTCCTTCCTCTATAAGACATTGCTGACTTAAGCCACTTCCACCTGTCCAATCGAACTTTTAACTTCTCAATTACTCCTTCCCAATTCTTCTGCACAGTATCTTCATCACCCAGGTATACCCCCAGATATTTAAAACCATTCTTTTTCCATATTAAACCACCTGGTAGATCTGGCAGTTTTTCCTTCCATTTTCCCAGTAACACTGCAACACTCTTTTTCCAGTTGAATTTTGCAGAAGAAATAGATTCAAAATCATTGGCTACTCTTATTAAACTATTTATATCTTTTTGGCCCTCGGTCATTACAACAAAGTCATCAGCATATGTTGATAACTTGATTGCATTATCACATTTTGGAATTTTTAAACCAGTCAACTCTTTTCTCAGTTTGTGTAAAAAAGGTTCAATTGCCAGTGCATAGAGCATCCCGGACAAAGAATAACCTTGTCTGATCCCACGACGAACCTTAAAAGGAGCACATAAGCCACCATTAAACTTCAACACACCCTCAATGTCATTATACAAAGTTTTGATTTTATCACTAAACGCTGAATTAAAACCGAAAGCTTTCATAACTTTCCATAAATAATCATGTTCAACACGATCAAAAGCCTTCTCTTGATCGATGGAAATCAAGCCTGCATTTAAACCAAATATTTTAACTACTTCAAAAATATCTCTAATTAATGAAATATTGTCAATTATTGATCTGCCAGGGATGCAATAAGACTGATCTGGATGTACAGTATTGTTCAAAATAATAGCAGTACAATGTGACTAACCAGAATAATCAAGGTTTTTCGTATATTTTTTTATTGCTACATGGCAAACAAGTTACCAGTAGGTTCAGTAGATTCTCAGAAAACAAATGAGACCCAGCATTCATGATATGCACGCTCTTAAGGCTGTGCAATTGGGCAATTAGTTGAATAAGTTGAAAGGGGTGTGTTCAAAAAAATAGCAGTGTGGCATTCAATCACTGAGGTCATCAATTTTGTGAAGAAACAGGTGTGAATCAGGTGGCCCCTATTTAAGGATGAAGCCAACACTTGTTGAACATGCTTTTGAAAGCTGAGGAAAATGGGTCGTTCAAGACATTGTTCAGAAGAACAGCGTACTTTGATTAAAAAGTTGATTAGAGAGGGGAAAACCTATAAAGAGGTGCAAAAAATGATAGGCTGTTCAGCTAAAATGATCTCCAATGCCTTAAAATGGAGAGCAAAACCAGAGAGACGTGGAAGAAAACGGAAGACAACCATCAAAATGGATAGAAGAATAACCAGAATGGCAAAGGCTCAGCCAATGATCACCTCCAGGATGATCAAAGACAGTCTGGAGTTACCTGTAAGTACTGTGACAGTTAGAAGACGTCTGTGTGAAGCTAATCTATTTTCAAGAATCCCCCGCAAAGTCCCTCTGTTAAAAAAAAGGCATGTGCAGAAGAGGTTACAATTTGCCAAAGAACACATCAACTGGCCTAAAGAGAAATGGAGGAACATTTTGTGGACTGATGAGAGTCAAATTGTTCTTTTTGGGTCCAAGGGCCACAGGCAGTTTGTGAGACGACCCCCAAACTCTGAATTCAAGCCACAGTACACAGTGAAGACAGTGAAGCATGGAGGTGCAAGCATCATGATATGGGTATGTTTCTCCTACTATGGTGTTGGGCCTATTTATCGCATACCAGGGATCATGGATCAGTTTGCATATGTTAAAATACTTGAAGAGGTCATGTTGCCCTATGCTGAAGAGGACATGCCCTTGAAATGGTTGTTTCAACAAGACAATGACCCAAAACACACTAGTAAACGGGCAAAGTCTTGGTTCCAAACCAACAAAATTAATGTTATGGAGTGGCCAGCCCAATCTCCAGACCTTAATCCAATTGAGAACTTGTGGGGTGATATCAAAAATGCTGTTTCTGAAGCAAAACCAAGAAATGTGAATGAATTGTGGAATGTTGTTAAAGAATCATGGAGTGGAATAACAGCTGAGAGGTGCCACAAGTTGGTTGACTCCATGCCACACAGATGTCAAGCAGTTTTAAAAAACTGTGGTCATACAACTAAATATTAGTTTAGTGATTCACAGGATTGCTAAATCCCAGAAAAAAAAATGTTTGTACAAAATAGTTTTGAGTTTGTACAGTCAAAGGTAGACACTGCTATTTTTTTGAACACACCCCTTTCAACTAATTGCCCAATTGCACAGCCTTAAGAGCGTGCATATCATGAATGCTGGGTCTTGTTTGTTTTCTGACAATCTACTGAACCTACTGGTAACTTGTTTGCCACGTAGCAATAAAAAATATACTAAAAACCTTGATTATTCTGGTTAGTCACATTGTACTGCTATTATTTTGAACAATACTGTATAACCTCTTCTAAAACCTTACCAAGTCTTGTTGCTAGCACTTTCGAAAGTATTTTATAATCACAGCATAACAAAGAAACAGGTCGCCAGCTTGTTATGAGTTAAATCACCTTTTTTTGGTAAAAGAGTGAGAACTGCTCTTCGACAGCTTAAAGGAAGACATCCTTCAGTTAAACTGTTATTTAGAACTTCCAAAAAATCCTCACCTATTATATTCCAATAAGACTTATAAAACTCAATTGGAAGTCCGTCCATTCCAGGAACTCGACCACATTCCATGCTTTGAAGATTCTTGTACAACTCTTCCAATGTTATGGGTTTATTAAGATCTTCATTAGATTCTTCAGAAATCTGGGGTAAATGTCTAAAGAAACATTGTTCTATACACTGATCTTCTTTAGACTCATTTTTATACAACTTTTCATTAAAACTGACTGCTCTCTTATGCATTTCAATTGGATCTGAAAGTAAAACCCAGATTGTAAAACGTTAATAAATCTTCGTAGACCGTTTTTCTTTTCTAACCCAAAAAAAAATTTGGATGGAGCATCCATCTCATTTGAGTTTTGTATTCCTATTAATGCTCCTTGTGCTTTTAACCCCAACAGATCAGATAAAGCAGATTTTTTTTTTGTTTAAAATCATCAATAAGGTCTTGATTTCCAGTTTGTAAATGGTAAATGGAC
>NC_068407.1:26136669-26266484 GCF_023724105.1 Carassius gibelio | reverse complement strand
TGAGCAGATTTGGGCTTGGTTTCACTTCATTTGAACAGAATCACTATTTCAACATTACTGGACTCAGAAAGCTGTAAACTGACAATCTTGATCATTGAAGTCCTAACATAAGTTTTTGTGCATATAACTTCTAACACATTAAAAACTGTCTTACAGCATTGCAGAAAACATTGTATTTCATAAGGCATAAGCATCTATCAGTTTGGGAAGATTTGCACTTAATACTGAATGAAACAGCTTACTCTGATAGAGAGAAAAGCTTTTGAGCAGATTTGGGCTTGGTTTCACTTCATTTGAACAGAATCACTATTTCAACATTACTGGACTCAGAAAGCTGAAAACTGACAATCTTGATCATTGAAGTCCTAACATTAGTTTTTGTGCATATAACTTCTAACACATTAAAAACTGTCTTACAGCATTGCAGAAAACATTGTATTTCATAAGGCATAAGCATCTATCAGTTTGGCAAGATTTGCACTTAATACTGAATGAAACAGCTTACTCTGATATAGAGAAAAGCTTTTGAGCAGATTTGGGCTTGATTTCACTTCATTTGAACAGCAGCACTATTTCAACATTACTGGACTCAGAAAGCTGTAAACTGACAATCTTGATCATTGAAGTCCTAACATAAGTTTTTGTGCATATAACTTCTAACACATTAAAAACTGTCTTACAGCATTGCAGAAAACATTGTATTTCATAAGGCTTAAACAACTTTCAGTTTGGCAAGATTTGCACTGAATACTGAATGAAACAGCTTACTCTGATAGAGAGAAAAGCTTTTGAGCAGATTTGGGCTTGATTTCACTTCATTTGAACAGCAGCACAATTTCAACATTACTGGACTCAGAAAGCTGTAAACTGACAATCTTGATCATTGAAGTCCTAACATAAGTTTTTGTGCATATAACTTCTAACACATTAAAAACTGTCTTACAGCATTGCAGAAAACATTGTATTTCATAAGGCATAAGCATCTATCAGTTTGGCAAGATTTGCACTTAATACTGAATGAAACAGTTTACTCTGATAGAGAGAAAAGCTTTTGAGCAGATTTGGGCTTGATTTCACTTCATTTGAACAGCAGCACTATTGCAACATTACTGGACTCAGAAAGCTGTAAACTGACAATCTTGATCATTGAAGTCCTAACATAAATTTTTGTGCATATAACTTCTAACACATTAAAAACTGTCTTACAGCATTGCAGAAAACATTGTATTTCATAAGGCTTAAACATCTTTCAGTTTGGCAAGATTTGCACTGAATACTGAATGAAACAGCTTACTCTGATAGAGAGAAAAGCTTTTGAGCAGATTTGGGCTTGATTTCACTTCATTTGAACAGCAGTACTATTTCAACATTACTGGACTCAGAAAGCTGTAAACTGACAATCTTGATCATTGAAGTCCTAACATAATTTTTTGTGCATATAACTTCTAACACATTAAAAACTGTCTTACAGCATTGCAGAAAACATTATATTTCATAAGGCATAAGCATCTATCAGTTTGGCAAGATTTGCACTTAATACTGAATGAAACAGCTTACTCTGATAGAGAGAAAAGCTTTTGAGCAGATTTGGGCTTGATTTCACTTCATTTGAACAGCAGCACTATTTCAACATTACTGGACTCAGAAAGCTGTAAACTGACAATCTTGATCATTGAAGTCCAAACATTAGTATTTGTGCATATAACTTCTAACACATTAAAAACTGTCTTACAGCATTGCAGAAAACATTGTATTTCATAAGGCATAAGCATCTATCAGTTTGGCAAGATTTGCACTTAATACTGAATGAAACAGCTTACTCTGATAGAGAGATAAGCTTTTGAGCAGATTTGGGCTTGGTTTCACTTCATTTGAACAGAATCACTATTTCAACATTACTGGACTCAGAAAGCTGAAAACTGACAATCTTGATCATTGAAGTCCTAACATAAGTTTTTGTGCATATAACTTCTAACACATTAAAAACTGTCTTACAGCATTGCAGAAAACATTGTATTTCATAAGGCATAAGCATCTATCAGTTTGGCAAGATTTGCACTTAATACTGAATGAAACAGCTTACTCTGATAGAGAGAAAAGCTTTTGAGCAGATTTGGGCTTGGTTTCACTTCATTTGAACAGAATCACTATTTCAACATTACTGGACTCAGAAAGCTGTAAACTGACAATCTTGATCATTGAAGTCCAAACATTAGTATTTGTGCATATAACTTCTAACACATTAAAAACTGTCTTACAGCATTGCAGAAAACATTGTATTTCATAAGGCATAAGCATCTATCAGTTTGGCAAGATTTGCACTGAATACTGAATGAAACAGCTTACTCTGATAGAGAGAAAAGCTTTTGAGCAGATTTGGGCTTGATTTCACTTCATTTGAACAGCAGCACTATTTCAACATTACTGGACTCAGAAAGCTGTAAACTGACAATCTTGATCATTGAAGTCCAAACATTAGTATTTGTGCATATAACTTCTAACACATTAAAAACTGTCTTACAGCATTGCAGAAAACATTGTATTTCATAAGGCATAAGCATCTATCAGTTTGGCAAGATTTGCACTTAATACTGAATGAAACAGCTTACTCTGATAGAGAGAAAAGCTTTTGAGCAGATTTGGGCTTGGTTTCACTTCATTTGAACAGAATCACTATTTCAACATTACTGGACTCAGAAAGCTGAAAACTGACAATCTTGATCATTGAAGTCCTAACATTAGTTTTTGTGCATATAACTTCTAACACATTAAAAACTGTCTTACAGCATTGCAGAAAACATTGTATTTCATAAGGCATAAGCATCTTTCAGTTTGGCAAGATTTGCACTTAATACTGAATGAAACAGCTTACTCTGATAGAGAGAAAAGCTTTTGAGCAGATTTGGGCTTGGTTTCACTTCATTTGAACAGAATCACTATTTCAACATTACTGGACTCAGAAAGCTGTAAACTGACAATCTTGATCATTGAAGTCCAAACATTAGTATTTGTGCATATAACTTCTAACACATTAAAAACTGTCTTACAGCATTGCAGAAAACATTGTATTTCATAAGGCATAAGCATCTATCAGTTTGGCAAGATTTGCACTTAATACTGAATGAAACAGCTTACTCTGATAGAGAGAAAAGCTTTTGAGCAGATTTGGGCTTGGTTTCACTTCATTTGAACAGAATCACTATTTCAACATTACTGGACTCAGAAAGCTGTAAACTGACAATCTTGATCATTGAAGTCCAAACATTAGTATTTGTGCATATAACTTCTAACACATTAAAAACTGTCTTACAGCATTGCAGAAAACATTGTATTTCATAAGGCATAAGCATCTATCAGTTTGGCAAGATTTGCACTTAATACTGAATGAAACAGCTTACTCTGATAGAGAGAAAAGCTTTTGAGCAGATTTGGGCTTGATTTCACTTCATTTGAACAGCAGCACTATTTCAACATTACTGGACTCAGAAAGCTGTAAACTGACAATCTTGATCATTGAAGTCCTAACATTAGTTTTTGTGCATATAACTTCTAACACATTAAAAACTGTCTTTCAGCATTGCAGAAAATATTGTATTTCATAAGGCATAAGCATCTATCAGTTTGCCAAGATTTGCACTTAATACTGAATGAAACAGCTTACTCTGATAGAGAGAAAAGCTTTTGAGCAGATTTGGGCTTGATTTCACTTCATTTGAACAGCAGCACTATTTCAACATTACTGGACTCAGAAAGCTGTAAACTGACAATCTTGATCATTGAAGTCCTAACATAAGTTTTTGTGCATATAACTTCTAACACATTAAAAACTGTCTTATAGCATTGCAGAAAACATTGTATTTCATAAGGCTTAAACATCTTTCAGTTTGGCAAGATTTGCACTGAATACTGAATGAAACAGCTTACTCTGATAGAGAGAAAAGCTTTTGAGCAGATTTGGGCTTGATTTCACTTCATTTGAACAGCAGCACTATTTCAACATTACTGGACTCAGAAAGCTGTAAACTGACAATCTTGATCATTGAAGTCCTAACATAATTTTTTGTGCATATAACTTCTAACACATTAAAAACTGTCTTACAGCATTGCAGAAAACATTATATTTCATAAGGCATAAGCATCTATCAGTTTGGCAAGATTTGCACTTAATACTGAATGAAACAGCTTACTCTGATAGAGAGAAAAGCTTTTGAGCAGATTTGGGCTTGGTTTCACTTCATTTGAACAGAATCACTATTTCAACATTACTGGACTCAGAAAGCTGTAAACTGACAATCTTGATCATTGAAGTCCTAACATTAGTTTTTGTGCATATAACTTCTAACACATTAAAAACTGTCTTACAGCATTGCAGAAAACATTGTATTTCATAAGGCATAAGCATCTATCAGTTTGGCAAGATTTGCACTTAATACTGAATGAAACAGCTTACTCTGATAGAGAGAAAAGCTTTTGAGCAGATTTGGGCTTGATTTCACTTCATTTGAACAGCAGCACTATTTCAACATTACTGGACTCAGAAAGCTGTAAACTGACAATCTTGATCATTGAAGTCCTAACATTAGTTTTTGTGCATATAACTTCTAACACATTAAAAACTGTCTTACAGCATTGCAGAAAACATTGTATTTCATAAGGCTTAAACATCTTTCAGTTTGGCAAGATTTGCACTGAATACTGAATGAAACAGCTTACTCTGATAGAGAGAAAAGCTTTTGAGCAGATTTGGGCTTGATTTCACTTCATTTGAACAGCAGCACTATTTCAACATTACTGGACTCAGAAAGCTGTAAACTGACAATCTTGATCATTGAAGTCCTAACATAATTTTTTGTGCATATAACTTCTAACACATTAAAAACTGTCTTACTGCATTGCAGAAAACATTATATTTCATAAGGCATAAGCATCTATCAGTTTGGCAAGATTTGCACTTAATACTGAATGAAACAGCTTACTCTGATAGAGAGAAAAGCTTTTGAGCAGATTTGGGCTTGGTTTCACTTCATTTGAACAGAATCACTATTTCAACATTACTGGACTCAGAAAGCTGTAAACTGACAATCTTGATCATTGAAGTCCTAACATTAGTTTTTGTGCATATAACTTCTAACACATTAAAAACTGTCTTTCAGCATTGCAGAAAACATTGTATTTCATAAGGCATAAGCATCTATCAGTTTGGCAAGATTTGCACTTAATACTGAATGAAACAGCTTACTCTGATAGAGAGAAAAGCTTTTGAGCAGATTTGGGATTGATTTCACTTCATTTGAACAGCAGCACTATTTCAACATTACTGGACTCAGAAAGCTGTAAACTGACAATCTTGATCATTGAAGTCCTAACATAAGTTTTTGTGCATATAACTTCTAACACATTAAAAACTGTCTTACAGCATTGCAGAAAACATTGTGTTTCATAAGGCTTAAACATCTTTCAGTTTGGCAAGATTTGCACTGAATACTGAATGAAACAGCTTACTCTGATAGAGAGAAAAGCTTTTGAGCAGATTTGGGATTGATTTCACTTCATTTGAACAGCAGCACTATTTCAACATTACTGGACTCAGAAAGCTGTAAACTGACAATCTTGATCATTGAAGTCCTAACATAAGTTTTTGTGCATATAACTTCTAACACATTAAAAACTGTCTTACAGCATTGCAGAAAACATTGTGTTTCATAAGGCTTAAACATCTTTCAGTTTGGCAAGATTTGCACTGAATACTGAATGAAACAGCTTACTCTGATAGAGAGAAAAGCTTTTGAGCAGATTTGGGCTTGATTTCACTTCATTTGAACAGCAGCACTATTTCAACATTACTGGACTCAGAAAGCTGTAAACTGCTGTAAACTGACAATCTTGATCATTGAAGTCAAGATTGATTAAGTTTTTGTGCATATAACTTCTAACACATTAAAAACTGTCTTACAGCATTGCAGAAAACATTGTATTTCATAAGGCATAAGCATCTATCAGTTTGGCAAGATTTGCACTTAATACTGAATGAAACAGCTTACTCTGATAGAGAGAAAAGCTTTTGAGCAGATTTGGGCTTGGTTTCACTTCATTTGAACAGAATCACTATTTCAACATTACTGGACTCAGAAAGCTGAAAACTGACAATCTTGATCATTGAAGTCCTAACATTAGTTTTTGTGCATATAACTTCTAACACATTAAAAACTGTCTTTCAGCATTGCAGAAAACATTGTATTTCATAAGGCATAAGCATCTATCAGTTTGGCAAGATTTGCACTTAATACTGAATGAAACAGCTTACTCTGATAGAGAGAAAAGCTTTTGAGCAGATTTGGGCTTGATTTCACTTCATTTGAACAGCAGCACTATTTCAACATTACTGGACTCAGAAAGCTGTAAACTGACAATCTTGATCATTGAAGTCCTAACATTAGTTTTTGTGCATATAACTTCTAACACATTAAAAACTGTCTTTCAGCATTGCAGAAAACATTGTATTTCATAAGGCATAAGCATCTATCAGTTTGGCAAGATTTGCACTTAATACTGAATGAAACAGCTTACTCTGATAGAGAGAAAAGCTTTTGAGCAGATTTGGGCTTGATTTCACTTCATTTGAACAGCAGCACTATTTCAACATTACTGGACTCAGAAAGCTGTAAACTGACAATCTTGATCATTGAAGTCCTAACATTAGTTTTTGTGCATATAACTTCTAACACATTAAAAACTGTCTTTCAGCATTGCAGAAAACATTGTATTTCATAAGGCATAAGCATCTATCAGTTTGGCAAGATTTGCACTTAATACTGAATGAAACAGCTTACTCTGATAGAGAGAAAAGCTTTTGAGCAGATTTGGGCTTGATTTCACTTCATTTGAACAGCAGCACTATTTCAACATTACTGGACTCAGAAAGCTGTAAACTGACAATCTTGATCATTGAAGTCCAAACATTAGTATTTGTGCATATAACTTCTAACACATTAAAAACTGTCTTACAGCATTGCAGAAAACATTGTATTTCATAAGGCATAAGCATCTATCAGTTTGGCAAGATTTGCACTTAATACTGAATGAAACAGCTTACTCTGATAGAGAGAAAAGCTTTTGAGCAGATTTGGGCTTGATTTCACTTCATTTGAACAGCAGCACTATTTCAACATTACTGGACTCAGAAAGCTGTAAACTGACAATCTTGATCATTGAAGTCCTAACATTAGTTTTTGTGCATATAACTTCTAACACATTAAAAACTGTCTTTCAGCATTGCAGAAAACATTGTATTTCATAAGGCATAAGCATCTATCAGTTTGCCAAGATTTGCACTTAATACTGAATGAAACAGCTTACTCTGATAGAGAGAAAAGCTTTTGAGCAGATTTGGGCTTGATTTCACTTCATTTGAACAGCAGCACTATTTCAACATTACTGGACTCAGAAAGCTGTAAACTGACAATCTTGATCATTGAAGTCCTAACATAAGTTTTTGTGCATATAACTTCTAACACATTAAAAAGTGTCTTACAGCATTGCAGAAAACATTGTGTTTCATAAGGCTTAAACATCTTTCAGTTTGGCAAGATTTGCACTTAATACTGAATGAAACAGCTTACTCTGATAGAGAGAAAAGCTTTTGAGCAGATTTGGGCTTGGTTTCACTTCATTTGAACAGAATCACTATTTCAACATTACTGGACTCAGAAAGCTGTAAACTGACAATCTTGATCATTGAAGTCCAAACATTAGTATTTGTGCATATAACTTCTAACACATTAAAACTGTCTTACAGCATTGCAGAAAACATTGTATTTCATAAGGCATAAGCATCTATCAGTTTGGCAAGATTTGCACTTAATACTGAATGAAACAGCTTACTCTGATAGAGAGAAAAGCTTTTGAGCAGATTTGGGCTTGATTTCACTTCATTTGAACAGCAGCACTATTTCAACATTACTGGACTCAGAAAGCTGTAAACTGACAATCTTGATCATTGAAGTCCTAACATAATTTTTGTGCATATAACTTCTAACACATTAAAAACTGTCTTACAGCATTGCAGAAAACATTATATTTCATAAGGCATAAGCATCTATCAGTTTGGCAAGATTTGCACTTAATACTGAATGAAACAGCTTACTCTGATAGAGAGAAAAGCTTTTGAGCAGATTTGGGCTTGGTTTCACTTCATTTGAACAGAATCACTATTTCAACATTACTGGAATCAGAAAGCTGTAAACTGACAATCTTGATCATTGAAGTCCTAACATTAGTTTTTGTGCATATAACTTCTAACACATTAAAAACTGTCTTACAGCATTGCAGAAAACATTGTATTTCATAAGGCATAAGCATCTATCAGTTTGGCAAGATTTGCACTTAATACTGAATGAAACAGCTTACTCTGATAGAGAGAAAAGCTTTTGAGCAGATTTGGGCTTGATTTCACTTCATTTGAACAGCAGCACTATTTCAACATTACTGGACTCAGAAAGCTGTAAACTGACAATCTTGATCTTTGAAGTCCTAACATTAGTTTTTGTGCATATAACTTCTAACACATTAAAAACTGTCTTACAGCATTGCAGAAAACATTGTATTTCATAAGGCATAAGCATCTTTCAGTTTGGCAAGATTTGCACTGAATACTGAATGAAACAGCTTACTCTGATAGAGAGAAAAGCTTTTGAGCAGATTTGGGCTTGGTTTCACTTCATTTGAACAGAATCACTATTTCAACATTACTGGACTCAAAAAGCTGTAAACTGACAATCTTGATCATTGAAGTCCTAACATAAGTTTTTGTGCATATAACTTCTAACACATTAAAAACTGTCTTACAGCATTGCAGAAAACATTGTATTTCATAAGGCGTAAGCATCTATCAGTTTGGCAAGATTTGCACTTAATACTGAATGAAACAGCTTACTCTGATAGAGAGAAAAGCTTTTGAGCAGATTTGGGCTTGGTTTCACTTCATTTGAACAGAATCACTATTTCAACATTACTGGACTCAGAAAGCTGAAAACTGACAATCTTGATCATTGAAGTCCTAACATTAGTTTTTGTGCATATAACTTCTAACACATTAAAAACTGTCTTACAGCATTGCAGAAAACATTGTATTTCATAAGGCATAAGCATCTATCAGTTTGGCAAGATTTGCACTTAATACTGAATGAAACAGCTTACTCTGATAGAGAGAAAAGCTTTTGAGCAGATTTGGGCTTGGTTTCACTTCATTTGAACAGAATCACTATTTCAACATTACTGGACTCAGAAAGCTGTAAACTGACAATCTTGATCATTGAAGTCCAAACATTAGTATTTGTGCATATAACTTCTAACACATTAAAAACTGTCTTACAGCATTGCAGAAAACATTGTATTTCATAAGGCATAAGCATCTATCAGTTTGGCAAGATTTGCACTTAATACTGAATGAAACAGCTTACTCTGATAGAGAGAAAAGCTTTTGAGCAGATTTGGGCTTGGTTTCACTTCATTTGAACAGAATCACTATTTCAACATTACTGGACTCAGAAAGCTGAAAACTGACAATCTTGATCATTGAAGTCCTAACATAAGTTTTTGTGCATATAACTTCTAACACATTAAAAACTGTCTTACAGCATTGCAGAAAACATTGTATTTCATAAGGCATAAGCATCTATCAGTTTGGCAAGATTTGCACTTAATACTGAATGAAACAGCTTACTCTGATAGAGAGAAAAGCTTTTGAGCAGATTTGGGCTTGGTTTCACTTCATTTGAACAGAATCACTATTTCAACATTACTGGACTCAGAAAGCTGTAAACTGACAATCTTGATCATTGAAGTCTAAACATTAGTATTTGTGCATATAACTTCTAACACATTAAAAACTGTCTTACAGCATTGCAGAAAACATTGTATTTCATAAGGCATAAGCATCTATCAGTTTGGCAAGATTTGCACTTAATACTGAATGAAACAGCTTACTCTGATAGAGAGAAAAGCTTTTGAGCAGATTTGGGCTTGATTTCACTTCATTTGAACAGCAGCACTATTTCAACATTACTGGACTCAGAAAGCTGTAAACTGACAATCTTGATCATTGAAGTCCTAACATAATTTTTTGTGCATATAACTTCTAACACATTAAAAACTGTCTTACAGCATTGCAGAAAACATTGTATTTCATAAGGCATAAGCATCTATCAGTTTGGCAAGATTTGCACTTAATACTGAATGAAACAGCTTACTCTGATAGAGAGAAAAGCTTTTGAGCAGATTTGGGCTTGGTTTCACTTCATTTGAACAGAATCACTATTTCAACATTACTGGACTCAGAAAGCTGTAAACTGACAATCTTGATCATTGAAGTCCAAACATTAGTATTTGTGCATATAACTTCTAACACATTAAAAACTGTCTTACAGCATTGCAGAAAACATTGTATTTCATAAGGCATAAGCATCTATCAGTTTGGCAAGATTTGCACTTAATACTGAATGAAACAGCTTACTCTGATAGAGAGAAAAGCTTTTGAGCAGATTTGGGCTTGGTTTCACTTCATTTGAACAGAATCACTATTTCAACATTACTGGACTCAGAAAGCTGAAAACTGACAATCTTGATCATTGAAGTCCTAACATTAGTTTTTGTGCATATAACTTCTAACACATTAAAAACTGTCTTACAGCATTGCAGAAAACATTGTATTTCATAAGGCATAAGCATCTTTCAGTTTGGCAAGATTTGCACTTAATACTGAATGAAACAGCTTACTCTGATAGAGAGAAAAGCTTTTGAGCAGATTTGGGCTTGGTTTCACTTCATTTGAACAGAATCACTATTTCAACATTACTGGACTCAGAAAGCTGAAAACTGACAATCTTGATCATTGAAGTCCTAACATTAGTTTTTGTGCATATAACTTCTAACACATTAAAAACTGTCTTACAGCATTGCAGAAAACATTGTATTTCATAAGGCATAAGCATCTATCAGTTTGGCAAGATTTGCACTTAATACTGAATGAAACAGCTTACTCTGATAGAGAGAAAAGCTTTTGAGCAGATTTGGGCTTGGTTTCACTTCATTTGAACAGAATCACTATTTCAACATTACTGGACTCAGAAAGCTGTAAACTGACAATCTTGATCATTGAAGTCCAAACATTAGTATTTGTGCATATAACTTCTAACACATTAAAAACTGTCTTACAGCATTGCAGAAAACATTGTATTTCATAAGGCATAAGCATCTATCAGTTTGGCAAGATTTGCACTTAATACTGAATGAAACAGCTTACTCTGATAGAGAGAAAAGCTTTTGAGCAGATTTGGGCTTGGTTTCACTTCATTTGAACAGAATCACTATTTCAACATTACTGGACTCAGAAAGCTGAAAACTGACAATCTTGATCATTGAAGTCCTAACATAAGTTTTTGTGCATATAACTTCTAACACATTAAAAACTGTCTTACAGCATTGCAGAAAACATTGTATTTCACAAGGCATAAGCATCTATCAGTTTGGCAAGATTTGCACTTAATACTGAATGAAACAGCTTACTCTGATAGAGAGAAAAGCTTTTGAGCAGATTTGGGCTTGGTTTCACTTCATTTGAACAGAATCACTATTTCAACATTACTGGACTCAGAAAGCTGTAAACTGACAATCTTGATCATTGAAGTCCAAACATTAGTATTTGTGCATATAACTTCTAACACATTAAAAACTGTCTTACAGCATTGCAGAAAACATTGTATTTCATAAGGCATAAGCATCTATCAGTTTGGCAAGATTTGCACTTAATACTGAATGAAACAGCTTACTCTGATAGAGAGAAAAGCTTTTGAGCAGATTTGGGCTTGGTTTCACTTCATTTGAACAGAATCACTATTTCAACATTACTGGACTCAGAAAGCTGTAAACTGACAATCTTGATCATTGAAGTCCAAACATTAGTATTTGTGCATATAACTTCTAACACATTAAAAACTGTCTTACAGCATTGCAGAAAACATTGTATTTCATAAGGCATAAGCATCTATCAGTTTGGCAAGATTTGCACTTAATACTGAATGAAACAGCTTACTCTGATAGAGAGAAAAGCTTTTGAGCAGATTTGGGCTTGATTTCACTTCATTTGAACAGCAGCACTATTTCAACATTACTGGACTCAGAAAGCTGTAAACTGACAATCTTGATCATTGAAGTCCTGACATTAGTTTTTGTGCATATAACTTCTAACACATTAAAAACTGTCTTTCAGCATTGCAGAAAACATTGTATTTCATAAGGCATAAGCATCTATCAGTTTGCCAAGATTTGCACTTAATACTGAATGAAACAGCTTACTCTGATAGAGAGAAAAGCTTTTGAGCAGATTTGGGCTTGATTTCACTTCATTTGAACAGCAGCACTATTTCAACATTACTGGACTCAGAAAGCTGTAAACTGACAATCTTGATCATTGAAGTCCTAACATTAGTTTTTGTGCATATAACTTCTAACACATTAAAAACTGTCTTACAGCATTGCAGAAAACATTGTATTTCATAAGGCATAAGCATCTATCAGTTTGGCAAGATTTGCACTTAATACTGAATGAAACAGCTTACTCTGATAGAGAGAAAAGCTTTTGAGCAGATTTGGGCTTGGTTTCACTTCATTTGAACAGAATCACTATTTCAACATTACTGGACTCAGAAAGCTGTAAACTGACAATCTTGATCATTGAAGTCCTAACATAAGTTTTTGTGCATATAACTTCTAACACATTAAAAACTGTCTTACAGCATTGCAGAAAACATTGTATTTCATAAGGCATAAGCATCTATCAGTTTGGCAAGATTTGCACTTAATACTGAATGAAACAGCTTACTCTGATAGAGAGAAAAGCTTTTGAGCAGATTTGGGCTTGATTTCACTTCATTTGAACAGAATCACTATTTCAACATTACTGGACTCAGAAAGCTGTAAACTGACAATCTTGATCATTGAAGTCCAAACATTAGTATTTGTGCATATAACTTCTAACACATTAAAAACTGTCTTACAGCATTGCAGAAAACATTGTATTTCATAAGGCATAAGCATCTATCAGTTTGGCAAGATTTGCACTGAATACTGAATGAAACAGCTTACTCTGATAGAGAGAAAAGCTTTTGAGCAGATTTGGGCTTGATTTCACTTCATTTGAACAGCAGCACTATTTCAACATTACTGGACTCAGAAAGCTGTAAACTGACAATCTTGATCATTGAAGTCCTAACATAATTTTTTGTGCATATAACTTCTAACACATTAAAAACTGTCTTACAGCATTGCAGAAAACATTGTATTTCATAAGGCATAAGCATCTATCAGTTTGGCAAGATTTGCACTTAATACTGAATGAAACAGCTTACTCTGATAGAGAGAAAAGCTTTTGAGCAGATTTGGGCTTGGTTTCACTTTATTTGAACAGAATCACTATTTCAACATTACTGGACTCAGAAAGCTGTAAACTGACAATCTTGATCATTGAAGTCCAAACATTAGTATTTGTGCATATAACTTCTAACACATTAAAAACTGTCTTACAGCATTGCAGAAAACATTGTATTTCATAAGGCATAAGCATCTATCAGTTTGGCAAGATTTGCACTTAATACTGAATGAAACAGCTTACTCTGATAGAGAGAAAAGCTTTTGAGCAGATTTGGGCTTGGTTTCACTTCATTTGAACAGAATCACTATTTCAACATTACTGGACTCAGAAAGCTGAAAACTGACAATCTTGATCATTGAAGTCCTAACATTAGTTTTTGTGCATATAACTTCTAACACATTAAAAACTGTCTTACAGCATTGCAGAAAACATTGTATTTCATAAGGCATAAGCATCTTTCAGTTTGGCAAGATTTGCACTTAATACTGAATGAAACAGCTTACTCTGATAGAGAGAAAAGCTTTTGAGCAGATTTGGGCTTGGTTTCACTTCATTTGAACAGAATCACTATTTCAACATTACTGGACTCAGAAAGCTGTAAACTGACAATCTTGATCATTGAAGTCCAAACATTAGTATTTGTGCATATAACTTCTAACACATTAAAAACTGTCTTACAGCATTGCAGAAAACATTGTATTTCATAAGGCATAAGCATCTATCAGTTTGGCAAGATTTGCACTTAATACTGAATGAAACAGCTTACTCTGATAGAGAGAAAAGCTTTTGAGCAGATTTGGGCTTGGTTTCACTTCATTTGAACAGAATCACTATTTCAACATTACTGGACTCAGAAAGCTGTAAACTGACAATCTTGATCATTGAAGTCCAAACATTAGTATTTGTGCATATAACTTCTAACACATTAAAAACTGTCTTACAGCATTGCAGAAAACATTGTATTTCATAAGGCATAAGCATCTATCAGTTTGGCAAGATTTGCACTTAATACTGAATGAAACAGCTTACTCTGATAGAGAGAAAAGCTTTTGAGCAGATTTGGGCTTGATTTCACTTCATTTGAACAGCAGCACTATTTCAACATTACTGGACTCAGAAAGCTGTAAACTGACAATCTTGATCATTGAAGTCCTAACATTAGTTTTTGTGCATATAACTTCTAACACATTAAAAACTGTCTTTCAGCATTGCAGAAAACATTGTATTTCATAAGGCATAAGCATCTATCAGTTTGCCAAGATTTGCACTTAATACTGAATGAAACAGCTTACTCTGATAGAGAGAAAAGCTTTTGAGCAGATTTGGGCTTGATTTCACTTCATTTGAACAGCAGCACTATTTCAACATTACTGGACTCAGAAAGCTGTAAACTGACAATCTTGATCATTGAAGTCCTAACATAAGTTTTTGTGCATATAACTTCTAACACATTAAAAACTGTCTTATAGCATTGCAGAAAACATTGTATTTCATAAGGCTTAAACATCTTTCAGTTTGGCAAGATTTGCACTGAATACTGAATGAAACAGCTTACTCTGATAGAGAGAAAAGCTTTTGAGCAGATTTGGGCTTGATTTCACTTCATTTGAACAGCAGCACTATTTCAACATTACTGGACTCAGAAAGCTGTAAACTGACAATCTTGATCATTGAAGTCCTAACATAATTTTTTGTGCATATAACTTCTAACACATTAAAAACTGTCTTACAGCATTGCAGAAAACATTATATTTCATAAGGCATAAGCATCTATCAGTTTGGCAAGATTTGCACTTAATACTGAATGAAACAGCTTACTCTGATAGAGAGAAAAGCTTTTGAGCAGATTTGGGCTTGGTTTCACTTCATTTGAACAGAATCACTATTTCAACATTACTGGACTCAGAAAGCTGTAAACTGACAATCTTGATCATTGAAGTCCTAACATTAGTTTTTGTGCATATAACTTCTAACACATTAAAAACTGTCTTACAGCATTGCAGAAAACATTGTATTTCATAAGGCATAAGCATCTATCAGTTTGGCAAGATTTGCACTTAATACTGAATGAAACAGCTTACTCTGATAGAGAGAAAAGCTTTTGAGCAGATTTGGGCTTGATTTCACTTCATTTGAACAGCAGCACTATTTCAACATTACTGGACTCAGAAAGCTGTAAACTGACAATCTTGATCATTGAAGTCCTAACATTAGTTTTTGTGCATATAACTTCTAACACATTAATAACTGTCTTACAGCATTGCAGAAAACATTGTATTTCATAAGGCTTAAACATCTTTCAGTTTGGCAAGATTTGCACTGAATACTGAATGAAACAGCTTACTCTGATAGAGAGAAAAGCTTTTGAGCAGATTTGGGCTTGATTTCACTTCATTTGAACAGCAGCACTATTTCAACATTACTGGACTCAGAAAGCTGTAAACTGACAATCTTGATCATTGAAGTCCTAACATTAGTTTTTGTGCATATAACTTCTAACACATTAAAAACTGTCTTTCAGCATTGCAGAAAACATTGTATTTCATAAGGCATAAGCATCTATCAGTTTGCCAAGATTTGCACTTAATACTGAATGAAACAGCTTACTCTGATAGAGAGAAAAGCTTTTGAGCAGATTTGGGCTTGATTTCACTTCATTTGAACAGCAGCACTATTTCAACATTACTGGACTCAGAAAGCTGTAAACTGACAATCTTGATCATTGAAGTCCTAACATAAGTTTTTGTGCATATAACTTCTAACACATTAAAAACTGTCTTATAGCATTGCAGAAAACATTGTATTTCATAAGGCTTAAACATCTTTCAGTTTGGCAAGATTTGCACTGAATACTGAATGAAACAGCTTACTCTGATAGAGAGAAAAGCTTTTGAGCAGATTTGGGCTTGATTTCACTTCATTTGAACAGCAGCACTATTTCAACATTACTGGACTCAGAAAGCTGTAAACTGACAATCTTGATCATTGAAGTCCTAACATAATTTTTTGTGCATATAACTTCTAACACATTAAAAACTGTCTTACAGCATTGCAGAAAACATTATATTTCATAAGGCATAAGCATCTATCAGTTTGGCAAGATTTGCACTTAATACTGAATGAAACAGCTTACTCTGATAGAGAGAAAAGCTTTTGAGCAGATTTGGGCTTGGTTTCACTTTATTTGAACAGAATCACTATTTCAACATTACTGGACTCAGAAAGCTGTAAACTGACAATCTTGATCATTGAAGTCCTAACATTAGTTTTTGTGCATATAACTTCTAACACATTAAAAACTGTCTTACAGCATTGCAGAAAACATTGTATTTCATAAGGCATAAGCATCTATCAGTTTGGCAAGATTTGCACTTAATACTGAATGAAACAGCTTACTCTGATAGAGAGAAAAGCTTTTGAGCAGATTTGGGCTTGATTTCACTTCATTTGAACAGCAGCACTATTTCAACATTACTGGACTCAGAAAGCTGTAAACTGACAATCTTGATCATTGAAGTCCTAACATTAGTTTTTGTGCATATAACTTCTAACACATTAATAACTGTCTTACAGCATTGCAGAAAACATTGTATTTCATAAGGCTTAAACATCTTTCAGTTTGGCAAGATTTGCACTGAATACTGAATGAAACAGCTTACTCTGATAGAGAGAAAAGCTTTTGAGCAGATTTGGGCTTGATTTCACTTCATTTGAACAGCAGCACTATTTCAACATTACTGGACTCAGAAAACAGGTAAACTGACAATCTTGATCATTGAAGTCCTAACATAATTTTTTGTGCATATAACTTCTAACACATTAAAAACTGTCTTACTGCATTGCAGAAAACATTATATTTCATAAGGCATAAGCATCTATCAGTTTGGCAAGATTTGCACTTAATACTGAATGAAACAGCTTACTCTGATAGAGAGAAAAGCTTTTGAGCAGATTTGGGCTTGGTTTCACTTCATTTGAACAGAATCACTATTTCAACATTACTGGACTCAGAAAGCTGTAAACTGACAATCTTGATCATTGAAGTCCTAACATTAGTTTTTGTGCATATAACTTCTAACACATTAAAAACTGTCTTTCAGCATTGCAGAAAACATTGTATTTCATAAGGCATAAGCATCTATCAGTTTGGCAAGATTTGCACTTAATACTGAATGAAACAGCTTACTCTGATAGAGAGAAAAGCTTTTGAGCAGATTTGGGATTGATTTCACTTCATTTGAACAGCAGCACTATTTCAACATTACTGGACTCAGAAAGCTGTAAACTGACAATCTTGATCATTGAAGTCCTAACATAAGTTTTTGTGCATATAACTTCTAACACATTAAAAACTGTCTTACAGCATTGCAGAAAACATTGTGTTTCATAAGGCTTAAACATCTTTCAGTTTGGCAAGATTTGCACTGAATACTGAATGAAACAGCTTACTCTGATAGAGAGAAAAGCTTTTGAGCAGATTTGGGCTTGATTTCACTTCATTTGAACAGCAGCACTATTTCAACATTACTGGACTCAGAAAGCTGTAAACTGCTGTAAACTGACAATCTTGATCATTGAAGTCAAGATTGATTAAGTTTTTGTGCATATAACTTCTAACACATTAAAAACTGTCTTACAGAATTGCAGAAAACATTGTATTTCCTAAGGCATAAGCATCTATCAGTTTGGCAAGATTTGCACTTAATACTGAATGAAACAGCTTACTCTGATAGAGAGAAAAGCTTTTGAGCAGATTTGGGCTTGGTTTCACTTCATTTGAACAGAATCACTATTTCAACATTACTGGACTCAGAAAGCTGAAAACTGACAATCTTGATCATTGAAGTCCTAACATTAGTTTTTGTGCATATAACTTCTAACACATTAAAAACTGTCTTTCAGCATTGCAGAAAACATTGTATTTCATAAGGCATAAGCATCTATCAGTTTGGCAAGATTTGCACTTAATACTGAATGAAACAGCTTACTCTGATAGAGAGAAAAGCTTTTGAGCAGATTTGGGCTTGATTTCACTTCATTTGAACAGCAGCACTATTTCAACATTACTGGACTCAGAAAGCTGTAAACTGACAATCTTGATCATTGAAGTCCTAACATTAGTTTTTGTGCATATAACTTCTAACACATTAAAAACTGTCTTTCAGCATTGCAGAAAACATTGTATTTCATAAGGCATAAGCATCTATCAGTTTGGCAAGATTTGCACTTAATACTGAATGAAACAGCTTACTCTGATAGAGAGAAAAGCTTTTGAGCAGATTTGGGCTTGATTTCACTTCATTTGAACAGCAGCACTATTTCAACATTACTGGACTCAGAAAGCTGTAAACTGACAATCTTGATCATTGAAGTCCTAACATTAGTTTTTGTGCATATAACTTCTAACACATTAAAAACTGTCTTTCAGCATTGCAGAAAACATTGTATTTCATAAGGCATAAGCATCTATCAGTTTGGCAAGATTTGCACTTAATACTGAATGAAACAGCTTACTCTGATAGAGAGAAAAGCTTTTGAGCAGATTTGGGCTTGATTTCACTTCATTTGAACAGCAGCACTATTTCAACATTACTGGACTCAGAAAGCTGTAAACTGACAATCTTGATAATTGAAGTCCAAACATTAGTATTTGTGCATATAACTTCTAACACATTAAAAACTGTCTTACAGCATTGCAGAAAACATTGTATTTCATAAGGCATAAGCATCTATCAGTTTGGCAAGATTTGCACTTAATACTGAATGAAACAGCTTACTCTGATAGAGAGAAAAGCTTTTGAGCAGATTTGGGCTTGATTTCACTTCATTTGAACAGCAGCACTATTTCAACATTACTGGACTCAGAAAGCTGTAAACTGACAATCTTGATCATTGAAGTCCTAACATTAGTTTTTGTGCATATAACTTCTAACACATTAAAAACTGTCTTTCAGCATTGCAGAAAACATTGTATTTCATAAGGCATAAGCATCTATCAGTTTGCCAAGATTTGCACTTAATACTGAATGAAACAGCTTACTCTGATAGAGAGAAAAGCTTTTGAGCAGATTTGGGCTTGATTTCACTTCATTTGAACAGCAGCACTATTTCAACATTACTGGACTCAGAAAGCTGTAAACTGACAATCTTGATCATTGAAGTCCTAACATAAGTTTTTGTGCATATAACTTCTAACACATTAAAAACTGTCTTACAGCATTGCAGAAAACATTGTGTTTCATAAGGCTTAAACATCTTTCAGTTTGGCAAGATTTGCACTTAATACTGAATGAAACAGCTTACTCTGATAGAGAGAAAAGCTTTTGAGCAGATTTGGGCTTGGTTTCACTTCATTTGAACAGAATCACTATTTCAACATTACTGGACTCAGAAAGCTGTAAACTGACAATCTTGATCATTGAAGTCCAAACATTAGTATTTGTGCATATAACTTCTAACACATTAAAACTGTCTTACAGCATTGCAGAAAACATTGTATTTCATAAGGCATAAGCATCTATCAGTTTGGCAAGATTTGCACTAAATACTGAATGAAACAGCTTACTCTGATAGAGAGAAAAGCTTTTGAGCAGATTTGGGCTTGATTTCACTTCATTTGAACAGCAGCACTATTTCAACATTACTGGACTCAGAAAGCTGTAAACTGACAATCTTGATCATTGAAGTCCTAACATTAGTTTTTGTGCATATAACTTCTAACACATTAAAAACTGTCTTTCAGCATTGCAGAAAACATTGTATTTCATAAGGCATAAGCATCTATCAGTTTGCCAGGATTTGCACTTAATACTGAATGAAACAGCTTACTCTGATAGAGAGAAAAGCTTTTGAGCAGATTTGGGCTTGATTTCACTTCATTTGAACAGCAGCACTATTTCAACATTACTGGACTCAGAAAGCTGTAAACTGACAATCTTGATCATTGAAGTCCTAACATAAGTTTTTGTGCATATAACTTCTAACACATTAAAAACTGTCTTACAGCATTGCAGAAAACATTGTATTTCATAAGGCTTAAACATCTTTCAGTTTGGCAAGATTTGCACTGAATACTGAATGAAACAGCTTACTCTGATAGAGAGAAAAGCTTTTGAGCAGATTTGGGCTTGATTTCACTTCATTTGAACAGCAGCACTATTTCAACATTACTGGACTCAGAAAGCTGTAAACTGACAATCTTGATCATTGAAGTCCTAACATAATTTTTGTGCATATAACTTCTAACACATTAAAAACTGTCTTACAGCATTGCAGAAAACATTATATTTCATAAGGCATAAGCATCTATCAGTTTGGCAAGATTTGCACTTAATACTGAATGAAACAGCTTACTCTGATAGAGAGAAAAGCTTTTGAGCAGATTTGGGCTTGGTTTCACTTCATTTGAACAGAATCACTATTTCAACATTACTGGAATCAGAAAGCTGTAAACTGACAATCTTGATCATTGAAGTCCTAACATTAGTTTTTGTGCATATAACTTCTAACACATTAAAAACTGTCTTACAGCATTGCAGAAAACATTGTATTTCATAAGGCATAAGCATCTATCAGTTTGGCAAGATTTGCACTTAATACTGAATGAAACAGCTTACTCTGATAGAGAGAAAAGCTTTTGAGCAGATTTGGGCTTGATTTCACTTCATTTGAACAGCAGCACTATTTCAACATTACTGGACTCAGAAAGCTGTAAACTGACAATCTTGATCTTTGAAGTCCTAACATTAGTTTTTGTGCATATAACTTCTAACACATTAAAAACTGTCTTACAGCATTGCAGAAAACATTGTATTTCATAAGGCATAAGCATCTTTCAGTTTGGCAAGATTTGCACTTAATACTGAATGAAACAGCTTACTCTGATAGAGAGAAAAGCTTTTGAGCAGATTTGGGCTTGGTTTCACTTCATTTGAACAGAATCACTATTTCAACATTACTGGACTCAAAAAGCTGTAAACTGACAATCTTGATCATTGAAGTCCTAACATAAGTTTTTGTGCATATAACTTCTAACACATTAAAAACTGTCTTACAGCATTGCAGAAAACATTGTATTTCATAAGGCGTAAGCATCTATCAGTTTGGCAAGATTTGCACTTAATACTGAATGAAACAGCTTACTCTGATAGAGAGAAAAGCTTTTGAGCAGATTTGGGCTTGGTTTCACTTCATTTGAACAGAATCACTATTTCAACATTACTGGACTCAGAAAGCTGAAAACTGACAATCTTGATCATTGAAGTCCTAACATTAGTTTTTGTGCATATAACTTCTAACACATTAAAAACTGTCTTACAGCATTGCAGAAAACATTGTATTTCATAAGGCATAAGCATCTATCAGTTTGGCAAGATTTGCACTTAATACTGAATGAAACAGCTTACTCTGATAGAGAGAAAAGCTTTTGAGCAGATTTGGGCTTGGTTTCACTTCATTTGAACAGAATCACTATTTCAACATTACTGGACTCAGAAAGCTGTAAACTGACAATCTTGATCATTGAAGTCCAAACATTAGTATTTGTGCATATAACTTCTAACACATTAAAAACTGTCTTACAGCATTGCAGAAAACATTGTATTTCATAAGGCATAAGCATCTATCAGTTTGGCAAGATTTGCACTTAATACTGAATGAAACAGCTTACTCTGATAGAGAGAAAAGCTTTTGAGCAGATTTGGGCTTGATTTCACTTCATTTGAACAGCAGCACTATTTCAACATTACTGGACTCAGAAAGCTGTAAACTGACAATCTTGATCATTGAAGTCCTAACATAAGTTTTTGTGCATATAACTTCTAACACATTAAAAACTGTCTTACAGCATTGCAGAAAACATTGTGTTTCATAAGGCTTAAACATCTTTCAGTTTGGCAAGATTTGCACTTAATACTGAATGAAACAGCTTACTCTGATAGAGAGAAAAGCTTTTGAGCAGATTTGGGCTTGGTTTCACTTCATTTGAACAGAATCACTATTTCAACATTACTGGACTCAGAAAGCTGTAAACTGACAATCTTGATCATTGAAGTCCAAACATTAGTATTTGTGCATATAACTTCTAACACATTAAAACTGTCTTACAGCATTGCAGAAAACATTGTATTTCATAAGGCATAAGCATCTATCAGTTTGGCAAGATTTGCACTAAATACTGAATGAAACAGCTTACTCTGATAGAGAGAAAAGCTTTTGAGCAGATTTGGGCTTGATTTCACTTCATTTGAACAGCAGCACTATTTCAACATTACTGGACTCAGAAAGCTGTAAACTGACAATCTTGATCATTGAAGTCCTAACATTAGTTTTTGTGCATATAACTTCTAACACATTAAAAACTGTCTTTCAGCATTGCAGAAAACATTGTATTTCATAAGGCATAAGCATCTATCAGTTTGCCAGGATTTGCACTTAATACTGAATGAAACAGCTTACTCTGATAGAGAGAAAAGCTTTTGAGCAGATTTGGGCTTGATTTCACTTCATTTGAACAGCAGCACTATTTCAACATTACTGGACTCAGAAAGCTGTAAACTGACAATCTTGATCATTGAAGTCCTAACATAAGTTTTTGTGCATATAACTTCTAACACATTAAAAACTGTCTTACAGCATTGCAGAAAACATTGTATTTCATAAGGCTTAAACATCTTTCAGTTTGGCAAGATTTGCACTGAATACTGAATGAAACAGCTTACTCTGATAGAGAGAAAAGCTTTTGAGCAGATTTGGGCTTGATTTCACTTCATTTGAACAGCAGCACTATTTCAACATTACTGGACTCAGAAAGCTGTAAACTGACAATCTTGATCATTGAAGTCCTAACATAATTTTTGTGCATATAACTTCTAACACATTAAAAACTGTCTTACAGCATTGCAGAAAACATTATATTTCATAAGGCATAAGCATCTATCAGTTTGGCAAGATTTGCACTTAATACTGAATGAAACAGCTTACTCTGATAGAGAGAAAAGCTTTTGAGCAGATTTGGGCTTGGTTTCACTTCATTTGAACAGAATCACTATTTCAACATTACTGGAATCAGAAAGCTGTAAACTGACAATCTTGATCATTGAAGTCCTAACATTAGTTTTTGTGCATATAACTTCTAACACATTAAAAACTGTCTTACAGCATTGCAGAAAACATTGTATTTCATAAGGCATAAGCATCTATCAGTTTGGCAAGATTTGCACTTAATACTGAATGAAACAGCTTACTCTGATAGAGAGAAAAGCTTTTGAGCAGATTTGGGCTTGATTTCACTTCATTTGAACAGCAGCACTATTTCAACATTACTGGACTCAGAAAGCTGTAAACTGACAATCTTGATCTTTGAAGTCCTAACATTAGTTTTTGTGCATATAACTTCTAACACATTAAAAACTGTCTTACAGCATTGCAGAAAACATTGTATTTCATAAGGCATAAGCATCTTTCAGTTTGGCAAGATTTGCACTTAATACTGAATGAAACAGCTTACTCTGATAGAGAGAAAAGCTTTTGAGCAGATTTGGGCTTGGTTTCACTTCATTTGAACAGAATCACTATTTCAACATTACTGGACTCAAAAAGCTGTAAACTGACAATCTTGATCATTGAAGTCCTAACATAAGTTTTTGTGCATATAACTTCTAACACATTAAAAACTGTCTTACAGCATTGCAGAAAACATTGTATTTCATAAGGCGTAAGCATCTATCAGTTTGGCAAGATTTGCACTTAATACTGAATGAAACAGCTTACTCTGATAGAGAGAAAAGCTTTTGAGCAGATTTGGGCTTGGTTTCACTTCATTTGAACAGAATCACTATTTCAACATTACTGGACTCAGAAAGCTGAAAACTGACAATCTTGATCATTGAAGTCCTAACATTAGTTTTTGTGCATATAACTTCTAACACATTAAAAACTGTCTTACAGCATTGCAGAAAACATTGTATTTCATAAGGCATAAGCATCTATCAGTTTGGCAAGATTTGCACTTAATACTGAATGAAACAGCTTACTCTGATAGAGAGAAAAGCTTTTGAGCAGATTTGGGCTTGGTTTCACTTCATTTGAACAGAATCACTATTTCAACATTACTGGACTCAGAAAGCTGTAAACTGACAATCTTGATCATTGAAGTCCAAACATTAGTATTTGTGCATATAACTTCTAACACATTAAAAACTGTCTTACAGCATTGCAGAAAACATTGTATTTCATAAGGCATAAGCATCTATCAGTTTGGCAAGATTTGCACTTAATACTGAATGAAACAGCTTACTCTGATAGAGAGAAAAGCTTTTGAGCAGATTTGGGCTTGGGTTCACTTCATTTGAACAGAATCACTATTTCAACATTACTGGACTCAGAAAGCTGAAAACTGACAATCTTGATCATTGAAGTCCTAACATAAGTTTTTGTGCATATAACTTCTAACACATTAAAAACTGTCTTACAGCATTGCAGAAAACATTGTATTTCATAAGGCATAAGCATCTATCAGTTTGGCAAGATTTGCACTTAATACTGAATGAAACAGCTTACTCTGATAGAGAGAAAAGCTTTTGAGCAGATTTGGGCTTGGTTTCACTTCATTTGAACAGAATCACTATTTCAACATTACTGGACTCAGAAAGCTGTAAACTGACAATCTTGATCATTGAAGTCCAAACATTAGTATTTGTGCATATAACTTCTAACACATTAAAAACTGTCTTACAGCATTGCAGAAAACATTGTATTTCATAAGGCATAAGCATCTATCAGTTTGGCAAGATTTGCACTTAATACTGAATGAAACAGCTTACTCTGATAGAGAGAAAAGCTTTTGAGCAGATTTGGGCTTGATTTCACTTCATTTGAACAGCAGCACTATTTCAACATTACTGGACTCAGAAAGCTGTAAACTGACAATCTTGATCATTGAAGTCCTAACATAATTTTTTGTGCATATAACTTCTAACACATTAAAAACTGTCTTACAGCATTGCAGAAAACATTGTATTTCATAAGGCATAAGCATCTATCAGTTTGGCAAGATTTGCACTTAATACTGAATGAAACAGCTTACTCTGATAGAGAGAAAAGCTTTTGAGCAGATTTGGGCTTGGTTTCACTTCATTTGAACAGAATCACTATTTCAACATTACTGGACTCAGAAAGCTGTAAACTGACAATCTTGATCATTGAAGTCCAAACATTAGTATTTGTGCATATAACTTCTAACACATTAAAAACTGTCTTACAGCATTGCAGAAAACATTGTATTTCATAAGGCATAAGCATCTATCAGTTTGGCAAGATTTGCACTTAATACTGAATGAAACAGCTTACTCTGATAGAGAGAAAAGCTTTTGAGCAGATTTGGGCTTGGTTTCACTTCATTTGAACAGAATCACTATTTCAACATTACTGGACTCAGAAAGCTGAAAACTGACAATCTTGATCATTGAAGTCCTAACATTAGTTTTTGTGCATATAACTTCTAACACATTAAAAACTGTCTTACAGCATTGCAGAAAACATTGTATTTCATAAGGCATAAGCATCTTTCAGTTTGGCAAGATTTGCACTTAATACTGAATGAAACAGCTTACTCTGATAGAGAGAAAAGCTTTTGAGCAGATTTGGGCTTGGTTTCACTTCATTTGAACAGAATCACTATTTCAACATTACTGGACTCAGAAAGCTGAAAACTGACAATCTTGATCATTGAAGTCCTAACATTAGTTTTTGTGCATATAACTTCTAACACATTAAAAACTGTCTTACAGCATTGCAGAAAACATTGTATTTCATAAGGCATAAGCATCTATCAGTTTGGCAAGATTTGCACTTAATACTGAATGAAACAGCTTACTCTGATAGAGAGAAAAGCTTTTGAGCAGATTTGGGCTTGGTTTCACTTCATTTGAACAGAATCACTATTTCAACATTACTGGACTCAGAAAGCTGTAAACTGACAATCTTGATCATTGAAGTCCAAACATTAGTATTTGTGCATATAACTTCTAACACATTAAAAACTGTCTTACAGCATTGCAGAAAACATTGTATTTCATAAGGCATAAGCATCTATCAGTTTGGCAAGATTTGCACTTAATACTGAATGAAACAGCTTACTCTGATAGAGAGAAAAGCTTTTGAGCAGATTTGGGCTTGGTTTCACTTCATTTGAACAGAATCACTATTTCAACATTACTGGACTCAGAAAGCTGAAAACTGACAATCTTGATCATTGAAGTCCTAACATAAGTTTTTGTGCATATAACTTCTAACACATTAAAAACTGTCTTACAGCATTGCAGAAAACATTGTATTTCACAAGGCATAAGCATCTATCAGTTTGGCAAGATTTGCACTTAATACTGAATGAAACAGCTTACTCTGATAGAGAGAAAAGCTTTTGAGCAGATTTGGGCTTGGTTTCACTTCATTTGAACAGAATCACTATTTCAACATTACTGGACTCAGAAAGCTGTAAACTGACAATCTTGATCATTGAAGTCCAAACATTAGTATTTGTGCATATAACTTCTAACACATTAAAAACTGTCTTACAGCATTGCAGAAAACATTGTATTTCATAAGGCATAAGCATCTATCAGTTTGGCAAGATTTGCACTTAATACTGAATGAAACAGCTTACTCTGATAGAGAGAAAAGCTTTTGAGCAGATTTGGGCTTGGTTTCACTTCATTTGAACAGAATCACTATTTCAACATTACTGGACTCAGAAAGCTGTAAACTGACAATCTTGATCATTGAAGTCCAAACATTAGTATTTGTGCATATAACTTCTAACACATTAAAAACTGTCTTACAGCATTGCAGAAAACATTGTATTTCATAAGGCATAAGCATCTATCAGTTTGGCAAGATTTGCACTTAATACTGAATGAAACAGCTTACTCTGATAGAGAGAAAAGCTTTTGAGCAGATTTGGGCTTGATTTCACTTCATTTGAACAGCAGCACTATTTCAACATTACTGGACTCAGAAAGCTGTAAACTGACAATCTTGATCATTGAAGTCCTGACATTAGTTTTTGTGCATATAACTTCTAACACATTAAAAACTGTCTTTCAGCATTGCAGAAAACATTGTATTTCATAAGGCATAAGCATCTATCAGTTTGCCAAGATTTGCACTTAATACTGAATGAAACAGCTTACTCTGATAGAGAGAAAAGCTTTTGAGCAGATTTGGGCTTGATTTCACTTCATTTGAACAGCAGCACTATTTCAACATTACTGGACTCAGAAAGCTGTAAACTGACAATCTTGATCATTGAAGTCCTAACATAAGTTTTTGTGCATATAACTTCTAACACATTAAAAACTGTCTTACAGCATTGCAGAAAACATTGTATTTCATAAGGCTTAAACATCTTTCAGTTTGGCAAGATTTGCACTTAATACTGAATGAAACAGCTTACTCTGATAGAGAGAAAAGCTTTTGAGCAGATTTGGGCTTGGTTTCACTTCATTTGAACAGAATCACTATTTCAACATTACTGGACTCAGAAAGCTGTAAACTGACAATCTTGATCATTGAAGTCCAAACATTAGTATTTGTGCATATAACTTCTAACACATTAAAAACTGTCTTACAGCATTGCAGAAAACATTGTATTTCATAAGGCATAAGCATCTATCAGTTTGGCAAGATTTGCACTTAATACTGAATGAAACAGCTTACTCTGATAGAGAGAAAAGCTTTTGAGCAGATTTGGGCTTGGTTTCACTTCATTTGAACAGAATCACTATTTCAACATTACTGGACTCAGAAAGCTGAAAACTGACAATCTTGATCATTGAAGTCCTAACATAAGTTTTTGTGCATATAACTTCTAACACATTAAAAACTGTCTTACAGCATTGCAGAAAACATTGTATTTCACAAGGCATAAGCATCTATCAATTTGGCAAGATTTGCACTTAATACTGAATGAAACAGCTTACTCTGATAGAGAGAAAAGCTTTTGAGCAGATTTGGGCTTGGTTTCACTTCATTTGAACAGAATCACTATTTCAACATTACTGGACTCAGAAAGCTGTAAACTGACAATCTTGATCATTGAAGTCCAAACATTAGTATTTGTGCATATAACTTCTAACACATTAAAAACTGTCTTACAGCATTGCAGAAAACATTGTATTTCATAAGGCATAAGCATCTATCAGTTTGGCAAGATTTGCACTTAATACTGAATGAAACAGCTTACTCTGATAGAGAGAAAAGCTTTTGAGCAGATTTGGGCTTGGTTTCACTTCATTTGAACAGAATCACTATTTCAACATTACTGGACTCAGAAAGCTGTAAACTGACAATCTTGATCATTGAAGTCCAAACATTAGTATTTGTGCATATAACTTCTAACACATTAAAAACTGTCTTACAGCATTGCAGAAAACATTGTATTTCATAAGGCATAAGCATCTATCAGTTTGGCAAGATTTGCACTTAATACTGAATGAAACAGCTTACTCTGATAGAGAGAAAAGCTTTTGAGCAGATTTGGGCTTGGTTTCACTTCATTTGAACAGAATCACTATTTCAACATTACTGGACTCAGAAAGCTGTAAACTGACAATCTTGATCATTGAAGTCCAAACATTAGTATTTGTGCATATAACTTCTAACACATTAAAAACTGTCTTACAGCATTGCAGAAAACATTGTATTTCATAAGGCATAAGCATCTATCAGTTTGGCAAGATTTGCACTTAATACTGAATGAAACAGCTTACTCTGATAGAGAGAAAAGCTTTTGAGCAGATTTGGGCTTGGTTTCACTTCATTTGAACAGAATCACTATTTCAACATTACTGGACTCAGAAAGCTGAAAACTGACAATCTTGATCATTGAAGTCCTAACATTAGTTTTTGTGCATATAACTTCTAACACATTAAAAACTGTCTTTCAGCATTGCAGAAAACATTGTATTTCATAAGGCATAAGCATCTATCAGTTTGCCAGGATTTGCACTTAATACTGAATGAAACAGCTTACTCTGATAGAGAGAAAAGCTTTTGAGCAGATTTGGGCTTGATTTCACTTCATTTGAACAGCAGCACTATTTCAACATTACTGGACTCAGAAAGCTGTAAACTGACAATCTTGATCATTGAAGTCCTAACATAAGTTTTTGTGCATATAACTTCTAACACATTAAAAACTGTCTTACAGCATTGCAGAAAACATTGTATTTCATAAGGCTTAAACATCTTTCAGTTTGGCAAGATTTGCACTGAATACTGAATGAAACAGCTTACTCTGATAGAGAGAAAAGCTTTTGAGCAGATTTGGGCTTGATTTCACTTCATTTGAACAGCAGCACTATTTCAACATTACTGGACTCAGAAAGCTGTAAACTGACAATCTTGATCATTGAAGTCCTAACATAATTTTTGTGCATATAACTTCTAACACATTAAAAACTGTCTTACAGCATTGCAGAAAACATTATATTTCATAAGGCATAAGCATCTATCAGTTTGGCAAGATTTGCACTTAATACTGAATGAAACAGCTTACTCTGATAGAGAGAAAAGCTTTTGAGCAGATTTGGGCTTGGTTTCACTTCATTTGAACAGAATCACTATTTCAACATTACTGGAATCAGAAAGCTGTAAACTGACAATCTTGATCATTGAAGTCCTAACATTAGTTTTTGTGCATATAACTTCTAACACATTAAAAACTGTCTTACAGCATTGCAGAAAACATTGTATTTCATAAGGCATAAGCATCTATCAGTTTGGCAAGATTTGCACTTAATACTGAATGAAACAGCTTACTCTGATAGAGAGAAAAGCTTTTGAGCAGATTTGGGCTTGATTTCACTTCATTTGAACAGCAGCACTATTTCAACATTACTGGACTCAGAAAGCTGTAAACTGACAATCTTGATCTTTGAAGTCCTAACATTAGTTTTTGTGCATATAACTTCTAACACATTAAAAACTGTCTTACAGCATTGCAGAAAACATTGTATTTCATAAGGCATAAGCATCTTTCAGTTTGGCAAGATTTGCACTTAATACTGAATGAAACAGCTTACTCTGATAGAGAGAAAAGCTTTTGAGCAGATTTGGGCTTGGTTTCACTTCATTTGAACAGAATCACTATTTCAACATTACTGGACTCAAAAAGCTGTAAACTGACAATCTTGATCATTGAAGTCCTAACATAAGTTTTTGTGCATATAACTTCTAACACATTAAAAACTGTCTTACAGCATTGCAGAAAACATTGTATTTCATAAGGCGTAAGCATCTATCAGTTTGGCAAGATTTGCACTTAATACTGAATGAAACAGCTTACTCTGATAGAGAGAAAAGCTTTTGAGCAGATTTGGGCTTGGTTTCACTTCATTTGAACAGAATCACTATTTCAACATTACTGGACTCAGAAAGCTGAAAACTGACAATCTTGATCATTGAAGTCCTAACATTAGTTTTTGTGCATATAACTTCTAACACATTAAAAACTGTCTTACAGCATTGCAGAAAACATTGTATTTCATAAGGCATAAGCATCTATCAGTTTGGCAAGATTTGCACTTAATACTGAATGAAACAGCTTACTCTGATAGAGAGAAAAGCTTTTGAGCAGATTTGGGCTTGGTTTCACTTCATTTGAACAGAATCACTATTTCAACATTACTGGACTCAGAAAGCTGTAAACTGACAATCTTGATCATTGAAGTCCAAACATTAGTATTTGTGCATATAACTTCTAACACATTAAAAACTGTCTTACAGCATTGCAGAAAACATTGTATTTCATAAGGCATAAGCATCTATCAGTTTGGCAAGATTTGCACTTAATACTGAATGAAACAGCTTACTCTGATAGAGAGAAAAGCTTTTGAGCAGATTTGGGCTTGGGTTCACTTCATTTGAACAGAATCACTATTTCAACATTACTGGACTCAGAAAGCTGAAAACTGACAATCTTGATCATTGAAGTCCTAACATAAGTTTTTGTGCATATAACTTCTAACACATTAAAAACTGTCTTACAGCATTGCAGAAAACATTGTATTTCATAAGGCATAAGCATCTATCAGTTTGGCAAGATTTGCACTTAATACTGAATGAAACAGCTTACTCTGATAGAGAGAAAAGCTTTTGAGCAGATTTGGGCTTGGTTTCACTTCATTTGAACAGAATCACTATTTCAACATTACTGGACTCAGAAAGCTGTAAACTGACAATCTTGATCATTGAAGTCCAAACATTAGTATTTGTGCATATAACTTCTAACACATTAAAAACTGTCTTACAGCATTGCAGAAAACATTGTATTTCATAAGGCATAAGCATCTATCAGTTTGGCAAGATTTGCACTTAATACTGAATGAAACAGCTTACTCTGATAGAGAGAAAAGCTTTTGAGCAGATTTGGGCTTGATTTCACTTCATTTGAACAGCAGCACTATTTCAACATTACTGGACTCAGAAAGCTGTAAACTGACAATCTTGATCATTGAAGTCCTAACATAATTTTTTGTGCATATAACTTCTAACACATTAAAAACTGTCTTACAGCATTGCAGAAAACATTGTATTTCATAAGGCATAAGCATCTATCAGTTTGGCAAGATTTGCACTTAATACTGAATGAAACAGCTTACTCTGATAGAGAGAAAAGCTTTTGAGCAGATTTGGGCTTGGTTTCACTTCATTTGAACAGAATCACTATTTCAACATTACTGGACTCAGAAAGCTGTAAACTGACAATCTTGATCATTGAAGTCCAAACATTAGTATTTGTGCATATAACTTCTAACACATTAAAAACTGTCTTACAGCATTGCAGAAAACATTGTATTTCATAAGGCATAAGCATCTATCAGTTTGGCAAGATTTGCACTTAATACTGAATGAAACAGCTTACTCTGATAGAGAGAAAAGCTTTTGAGCAGATTTGGGCTTGGTTTCACTTCATTTGAACAGAATCACTATTTCAACATTACTGGACTCAGAAAGCTGAAAACTGACAATCTTGATCATTGAAGTCCTAACATTAGTTTTTGTGCATATAACTTCTAACACATTAAAAACTGTCTTACAGCATTGCAGAAAACATTGTATTTCATAAGGCATAAGCATCTTTCAGTTTGGCAAGATTTGCACTTAATACTGAATGAAACAGCTTACTCTGATAGAGAGAAAAGCTTTTGAGCAGATTTGGGCTTGGTTTCACTTCATTTGAACAGAATCACTATTTCAACATTACTGGACTCAGAAAGCTGAAAACTGACAATCTTGATCATTGAAGTCCTAACATTAGTTTTTGTGCATATAACTTCTAACACATTAAAAACTGTCTTACAGCATTGCAGAAAACATTGTATTTCATAAGGCATAAGCATCTATCAGTTTGGCAAGATTTGCACTTAATACTGAATGAAACAGCTTACTCTGATAGAGAGAAAAGCTTTTGAGCAGATTTGGGCTTGGTTTCACTTCATTTGAACAGAATCACTATTTCAACATTACTGGACTCAGAAAGCTGTAAACTGACAATCTTGATCATTGAAGTCCAAACATTAGTATTTGTGCATATAACTTCTAACACATTAAAAACTGTCTTACAGCATTGCAGAAAACATTGTATTTCATAAGGCATAAGCATCTATCAGTTTGGCAAGATTTGCACTTAATACTGAATGAAACAGCTTACTCTGATAGAGAGAAAAGCTTTTGAGCAGATTTGGGCTTGGTTTCACTTCATTTGAACAGAATCACTATTTCAACATTACTGGACTCAGAAAGCTGAAAACTGACAATCTTGATCATTGAAGTCCTAACATAAGTTTTTGTGCATATAACTTCTAACACATTAAAAACTGTCTTACAGCATTGCAGAAAACATTGTATTTCACAAGGCATAAGCATCTATCAGTTTGGCAAGATTTGCACTTAATACTGAATGAAACAGCTTACTCTGATAGAGAGAAAAGCTTTTGAGCAGATTTGGGCTTGGTTTCACTTCATTTGAACAGAATCACTATTTCAACATTACTGGACTCAGAAAGCTGTAAACTGACAATCTTGATCATTGAAGTCCAAACATTAGTATTTGTGCATATAACTTCTAACACATTAAAAACTGTCTTACAGCATTGCAGAAAACATTGTATTTCATAAGGCATAAGCATCTATCAGTTTGGCAAGATTTGCACTTAATACTGAATGAAACAGCTTACTCTGATAGAGAGAAAAGCTTTTGAGCAGATTTGGGCTTGGTTTCACTTCATTTGAACAGAATCACTATTTCAACATTACTGGACTCAGAAAGCTGTAAACTGACAATCTTGATCATTGAAGTCCAAACATTAGTATTTGTGCATATAACTTCTAACACATTAAAAACTGTCTTACAGCATTGCAGAAAACATTGTATTTCATAAGGCATAAGCATCTATCAGTTTGGCAAGATTTGCACTTAATACTGAATGAAACAGCTTACTCTGATAGAGAGAAAAGCTTTTGAGCAGATTTGGGCTTGATTTCACTTCATTTGAACAGCAGCACTATTTCAACATTACTGGACTCAGAAAGCTGTAAACTGACAATCTTGATCATTGAAGTCCTGACATTAGTTTTTGTGCATATAACTTCTAACACATTAAAAACTGTCTTTCAGCATTGCAGAAAACATTGTATTTCATAAGGCATAAGCATCTATCAGTTTGCCAAGATTTGCACTTAATACTGAATGAAACAGCTTACTCTGATAGAGAGAAAAGCTTTTGAGCAGATTTGGGCTTGATTTCACTTCATTTGAACAGCAGCACTATTTCAACATTACTGGACTCAGAAAGCTGTAAACTGACAATCTTGATCATTGAAGTCCTAACATAAGTTTTTGTGCATATAACTTCTAACACATTAAAAACTGTCTTACAGCATTGCAGAAAACATTGTATTTCATAAGGCTTAAACATCTTTCAGTTTGGCAAGATTTGCACTTAATACTGAATGAAACAGCTTACTCTGATAGAGAGAAAAGCTTTTGAGCAGATTTGGGCTTGGTTTCACTTCATTTGAACAGAATCACTATTTCAACATTACTGGACTCAGAAAGCTGTAAACTGACAATCTTGATCATTGAAGTCCAAACATTAGTATTTGTGCATATAACTTCTAACACATTAAAAACTGTCTTACAGCATTGCAGAAAACATTGTATTTCATAAGGCATAAGCATCTATCAGTTTGGCAAGATTTGCACTTAATACTGAATGAAACAGCTTACTCTGATAGAGAGAAAAGCTTTTGAGCAGATTTGGGCTTGGTTTCACTTCATTTGAACAGAATCACTATTTCAACATTACTGGACTCAGAAAGCTGAAAACTGACAATCTTGATCATTGAAGTCCTAACATAAGTTTTTGTGCATATAACTTCTAACACATTAAAAACTGTCTTACAGCATTGCAGAAAACATTGTATTTCACAAGGCATAAGCATCTATCAATTTGGCAAGATTTGCACTTAATACTGAATGAAACAGCTTACTCTGATAGAGAGAAAAGCTTTTGAGCAGATTTGGGCTTGGTTTCACTTCATTTGAACAGAATCACTATTTCAACATTACTGGACTCAGAAAGCTGTAAACTGACAATCTTGATCATTGAAGTCCAAACATTAGTATTTGTGCATATAACTTCTAACACATTAAAAACTGTCTTACAGCATTGCAGAAAACATTGTATTTCATAAGGCATAAGCATCTATCAGTTTGGCAAGATTTGCACTTAATACTGAATGAAACAGCTTACTCTGATAGAGAGAAAAGCTTTTGAGCAGATTTGGGCTTGGTTTCACTTCATTTGAACAGAATCACTATTTCAACATTACTGGACTCAGAAAGCTGTAAACTGACAATCTTGATCATTGAAGTCCAAACATTAGTATTTGTGCATATAACTTCTAACACATTAAAAACTGTCTTACAGCATTGCAGAAAACATTGTATTTCATAAGGCATAAGCATCTATCAGTTTGGCAAGATTTGCACTTAATACTGAATGAAACAGCTTACTCTGATAGAGAGAAAAGCTTTTGAGCAGATTTGGGCTTGGTTTCACTTCATTTGAACAGAATCACTATTTCAACATTACTGGACTCAGAAAGCTGTAAACTGACAATCTTGATCATTGAAGTCCAAACATTAGTATTTGTGCATATAACTTCTAACACATTAAAAACTGTCTTACAGCATTGCAGAAAACATTGTATTTCATAAGGCATAAGCATCTATCAGTTTGGCAAGATTTGCACTTAATACTGAATGAAACAGCTTACTCTGATAGAGAGAAAAGCTTTTGAGCAGATTTGGGCTTGGTTTCACTTCATTTGAACAGAATCACTATTTCAACATTACTGGACTCAGAAAGCTGAAAACTGACAATCTTGATCATTGAAGTCCTAACATTAGTTTTTGTGCATATAACTTCTAACACATTAAAAACTGTCTTACAGCATTGCAGAAAACATTGTATTTCATAAGGCATAAGCATCTTTCAGTTTGGCAAGATTTGCACTTAATACTGAATGAAACAGCTTACTCTGATAGAGAGAAAAGCTTTTGAGCAGATTTGGGCTTGGTTTCACTTCATTTGAACAGAATCACTATTTCAACATTACTGGACTCAGAAAGCTGAAAACTGACAATCTTGATCATTGAAGTCCTAACATTAGTTTTTGTGCATATAACTTCTAACACATTAAAAACTGTCTTACAGCATTGCAGAAAACATTGTATTTCATAAGGCATAAGCATCTATCAGTTTGGCAAGATTTGCACTTAATACTGAATGAAACAGCTTACTCTGATAGAGAGAAAAGCTTTTGAGCAGATTTGGGCTTGGTTTCACTTCATTTGAACAGAATCACTATTTCAACATTACTGGACTCAGAAAGCTGTAAACTGACAATCTTGATCATTGAAGTCCAAACATTAGTATTTGTGCATATAACTTCTAACACATTAAAAACTGTCTTACAGCATTGCAGAAAACATTGTATTTCATAAGGCATAAGCATCTATCAGTTTGGCAAGATTTGCACTTAATACTGAATGAAACAGCTTACTCTGATAGAGAGAAAAGCTTTTGAGCAGATTTGGGCTTGGTTTCACTTCATTTGAACAGAATCACTATTTCAACATTACTGGACTCAGAAAGCTGAAAACTGACAATCTTGATCATTGAAGTCATAACATAAGTTTTTGTGCATATAACTTCTAACACATTAAAAACTGTCTTACAGCATTGCAGAAAACATTGTATTTCACAAGGCATAAGCATCTATCAGTTTGGCAAGATTTGCACTTAATACTGAATGAAACAGCTTACTCTGATAGAGAGAAAAGCTTTTGAGCAGATTTGGGCTTGGTTTCACTTCATTTGAACAGAATCACTATTTCAACATTACTGGACTCAGAAAGCTGTAAACTGACAATCTTGATCATTGAAGTCCAAACATTAGTATTTGTGCATATAACTTCTAACACATTAAAAACTGTCTTACAGCATTGCAGAAAACATTGTATTTCATAAGGCATAAGCATCTATCAGTTTGGCAAGATTTGCACTTAATACTGAATGAAACAGCTTACTCTGATAGAGAGAAAAGCTTTTGAGCAGATTTGGGCTTGGTTTCACTTCATTTGAACAGAATCACTATTTCAACATTACTGGACTCAGAAAGCTGTAAACTGACAATCTTGATCATTGAAGTCCAAACATTAGTATTTGTGCATATAACTTCTAACACATTAAAAACTGTCTTACAGCATTGCAGAAAACATTGTATTTCATAAGGCATAAGCATCTATCAGTTTGGCAAGATTTGCACTTAATACTGAATGAAACAGCTTACTCTGATAGAGAGAAAAGCTTTTGAGCAGATTTGGGCTTGATTTCACTTCATTTGAACAGCAGCACTATTTCAACATTACTGGACTCAGAAAGCTGTAAACTGACAATCTTGATCATTGAAGTCCTAACATAATTTTTTGTGCATATAACTTCTAACACATTAAAAACTGTCTTACAGCATTGCAGAAAACATTGTATTTCATAAGGCATAAGCATCTATCAGTTTGGCAAGATTTGCACTTAATACTGAATGAAACAGCTTACTCTGATAGAGAGAAAAGCTTTTGAGCAGATTTGGGCTTGGTTTCACTTCATTTGAACAGAATCACTATTTCAACATTACTGGACTCAGAAAGCTGTAAACTGACAATCTTGATCATTGAAGTCCAAACATTAGTATTTGTGCATATAACTTCTAACACATTAAAAACTGTCTTACAGCATTGCAGAAAACATTGTATTTCATAAGGCATAAGCATCTATCAGTTTGGCAAGATTTGCACTTAATACTGAATGAAACAGCTTACTCTGATAGAGAGAAAAGCTTTTGAGCAGATTTGGGCTTGGTTTCACTTCATTTGAACAGAATCACTATTTCAACATTACTGGACTCAGAAAGCTGAAAACTGACAATCTTGATCATTGAAGTCCTAACATTAGTTTTTGTGCATATAACTTCTAACACATTAAAAACTGTCTTACAGCATTGCAGAAAACATTGTATTTCATAAGGCATAAGCATCTTTCAGTTTGGCAAGATTTGCACTTAATACTGAATGAAACAGCTTACTCTGATAGAGAGAAAAGCTTTTGAGCAGATTTGGGCTTGGTTTCACTTCATTTGAACAGAATCACTATTTCAACATTACTGGACTCAGAAAGCTGAAAACTGACAATCTTGATCATTGAAGTCCTAACATTAGTTTTTGTGCATATAACTTCTAACACATTAAAAACTGTCTTACAGCATTGCAGAAAACATTGTATTTCATAAGGCATAAGCATCTATCAGTTTGGCAAGATTTGCACTTAATACTGAATGAAACAGCTTACTCTGATAGAGAGAAAAGCTTTTGAGCAGATTTGGGCTTGGTTTCACTTCATTTGAACAGAATCACTATTTCAACATTACTGGACTCAGAAAGCTGTAAACTGACAATCTTGATCATTGAAGTCCAAACATTAGTATTTGTGCATATAACTTCTAACACATTAAAAACTGTCTTACAGCATTGCAGAAAACATTGTATTTCATAAGGCATAAGCATCTATCAGTTTGGCAAGATTTGCACTTAATACTGAATGAAACAGCTTACTCTGATAGAGAGAAAAGCTTTTGAGCAGATTTGGGCTTGGTTTCACTTCATTTGAACAGAATCACTATTTCAACATTACTGGACTCAGAAAGCTGAAAACTGACAATCTTGATCATTGAAGTCCTAACATAAGTTTTTGTGCATATAACTTCTAACACATTAAAAACTGTCTTACAGCATTGCAGAAAACATTGTATTTCACAAGGCATAAGCATCTATCAGTTTGGCAAGATTTGCACTTAATACTGAATGAAACAGCTTACTCTGATAGAGAGAAAAGCTTTTGAGCAGATTTGGGCTTGGTTTCACTTCATTTGAACAGAATCACTATTTCAACATTACTGGACTCAGAAAGCTGTAAACTGACAATCTTGATCATTGAAGTCCAAACATTAGTATTTGTGCATATAACTTCTAACACATTAAAAACTGTCTTACAGCATTGCAGAAAACATTGTATTTCATAAGGCATAAGCATCTATCAGTTTGGCAAGATTTGCACTTAATACTGAATGAAACAGCTTACTCTGATAGAGAGAAAAGCTTTTGAGCAGATTTGGGCTTGGTTTCACTTCATTTGAACAGAATCACTATTTCAACATTACTGGACTCAGAAAGCTGTAAACTGACAATCTTGATCATTGAAGTCCAAACATTAGTATTTGTGCATATAACTTCTAACACATTAAAAACTGTCTTACAGCATTGCAGAAAACATTGTATTTCATAAGGCATAAGCATCTATCAGTTTGGCAAGATTTGCACTTAATACTGAATGAAACAGCTTACTCTGATAGAGAGAAAAGCTTTTGAGCAGATTTGGGCTTGATTTCACTTCATTTGAACAGCAGCACTATTTCAACATTACTGGACTCAGAAAGCTGTAAACTGACAATCTTGATCATTGAAGTCCTGACATTAGTTTTTGTGCATATAACTTCTAACACATTAAAAACTGTCTTTCAGCATTGCAGAAAACATTGTATTTCATAAGGCATAAGCATCTATCAGTTTGCCAAGATTTGCACTTAATACTGAATGAAACAGCTTACTCTGATAGAGAGAAAAGCTTTTGAGCAGATTTGGGCTTGATTTCACTTCATTTGAACAGCAGCACTATTTCAACATTACTGGACTCAGAAAGCTGTAAACTGACAATCTTGATCATTGAAGTCCTAACATAAGTTTTTGTGCATATAACTTCTAACACATTAAAAACTGTCTTACAGCATTGCAGAAAACATTGTATTTCATAAGGCTTAAACATCTTTCAGTTTGGCAAGATTTGCACTTAATACTGAATGAAACAGCTTACTCTGATAGAGAGAAAAGCTTTTGAGCAGATTTGGGCTTGGTTTCACTTCATTTGAACAGAATCACTATTTCAACATTACTGGACTCAGAAAGCTGTAAACTGACAATCTTGATCATTGAAGTCCAAACATTAGTATTTGTGCATATAACTTCTAACACATTAAAAACTGTCTTACAGCATTGCAGAAAACATTGTATTTCATAAGGCATAAGCATCTATCAGTTTGGCAAGATTTGCACTTAATACTGAATGAAACAGCTTACTCTGATAGAGAGAAAAGCTTTTGAGCAGATTTGGGCTTGGTTTCACTTCATTTGAACAGAATCACTATTTCAACATTACTGGACTCAGAAAGCTGAAAACTGACAATCTTGATCATTGAAGTCCTAACATAAGTTTTTGTGCATATAACTTCTAACACATTAAAAACTGTCTTACAGCATTGCAGAAAACATTGTATTTCACAAGGCATAAGCATCTATCAATTTGGCAAGATTTGCACTTAATACTGAATGAAACAGCTTACTCTGATAGAGAGAAAAGCTTTTGAGCAGATTTGGGCTTGGTTTCACTTCATTTGAACAGAATCACTATTTCAACATTACTGGACTCAGAAAGCTGTAAACTGACAATCTTGATCATTGAAGTCCAAACATTAGTATTTGTGCATATAACTTCTAACACATTAAAAACTGTCTTACAGCATTGCAGAAAACATTGTATTTCATAAGGCATAAGCATCTATCAGTTTGGCAAGATTTGCACTTAATACTGAATGAAACAGCTTACTCTGATAGAGAGAAAAGCTTTTGAGCAGATTTGGGCTTGGTTTCACTTCATTTGAACAGAATCACTATTTCAACATTACTGGACTCAGAAAGCTGTAAACTGACAATCTTGATCATTGAAGTCCAAACATTAGTATTTGTGCATATAACTTCTAACACATTAAAAACTGTCTTACAGCATTGCAGAAAACATTGTATTTCATAAGGCATAAGCATCTATCAGTTTGGCAAGATTTGCACTTAATACTGAATGAAACAGCTTACTCTGATAGAGAGAAAAGCTTTTGAGCAGATTTGGGCTTGGTTTCACTTCATTTGAACAGAATCACTATTTCAACATTACTGGACTCAGAAAGCTGAAAACTGACAATCTTGATCATTGAAGTCCTAACATTAGTTTTTGTGCATATAACTTCTAACACATTAAAAACTGTCTTACAGCATTGCAGAAAACATTGTATTTCATAAGGCATAAGCATCTTTCAGTTTGGCAAGATTTGCACTTAATACTGAATGAAACAGCTTACTCTGATAGAGAGAAAAGCTTTTGAGCAGATTTGGGCTTGGTTTCACTTCATTTGAACAGAATCACTATTTCAACATTACTGGACTCAGAAAGCTGAAAACTGACAATCTTGATCATTGAAGTCCTAACATTAGTTTTTGTGCATATAACTTCTAACACATTAAAAACTGTCTTACAGCATTGCAGAAAACATTGTATTTCATAAGGCATAAGCATCTATCAGTTTGGCAAGATTTGCACTTAATACTGAATGAAACAGCTTACTCTGATAGAGAGAAAAGCTTTTGAGCAGATTTGGGCTTGGTTTCACTTCATTTGAACAGAATCACTATTTCAACATTACTGGACTCAGAAAGCTGTAAACTGACAATCTTGATCATTGAAGTCCAAACATTAGTATTTGTGCATATAACTTCTAACACATTAAAAACTGTCTTACAGCATTGCAGAAAACATTGTATTTCATAAGGCATAAGCATCTATCAGTTTGGGAAGATTTGCACTTAATACTGAATGAAACAGCTTACTCTGATAGAGAGAAAAGCTTTTGAGCAGATTTGGGCTTGGTTTCACTTCATTTGAACAGAATCACTATTTCAACATTACTGGACTCAGAAAGCTGAAAACTGACAATCTTGATCATTGAAGTCCTAACATAAGTTTTTGTGCATATAACTTCTAACACATTAAAAACTGTCTTACAGCATTGCAGAAAACATTGTATTTCATAAGGCATAAGCATCTATCAGTTTGCCAAGATTTGCACTTAATACTGAATGAAACAGCTTACTCTGATAGAGAGAAAAGCTTTTGAGCAGATTTGGGCTTGATTTCACTTCATTTGAACAGCAGCACTATTTCAACATTACTGGACTCAGAAAGCTGTAAACTGACAATCTTGATCATTGAAGTCCTAACATAAGTTTTTGTGCATATAACTTCTAACACATTAAAAACTGTCTTACAGCATTGCAGAAAACATTGTATTTCATAAGGCTTAAACATCTTTCAGTTTGGCAAGATTTGCACTTAATACTGAATGAAACAGCTTACTCTGATAGAGAGAAAAGCTTTTGAGCAGATTTGGGCTTGGTTTCACTTCATTTGAACAGAATCACTATTTCAACATTACTGGACTCAGAAAGCTGTAAACTGACAATCTTGATCATTGAAGTCCAAACATTAGTATTTGTGCATATAACTTCTAACACATTAAAAACTGTCTTACAGCATTGCAGAAAACATTGTATTTCATAAGGCATAAGCATCTATCAGTTTGGCAAGATTTGCACTTAATACTGAATGAAACAGCTTACTCTGATAGAGAGAAAAGCTTTTGAGCAGATTTGGGCTTGGTTTCACTTCATTTGAACAGAATCACTATTTCAACATTACTGGACTCAGAAAGCTGAAAACTGACAATCTTGATCATTGAAGTCCTAACATAAGTTTTTGTGCATATAACTTCTAACACATTAAAAACTGTCTTACAGCATTGCAGAAAACATTGTATTTCACAAGGCATAAGCATCTATCAATTTGGCAAGATTTGCACTTAATACTGAATGAAACAGCTTACTCTGATAGAGAGAAAAGCTTTTGAGCAGATTTGGGCTTGGTTTCACTTCATTTGAACAGAATCACTATTTCAACATTACTGGACTCAGAAAGCTGTAAACTGACAATCTTGATCATTGAAGTCCAAACATTAGTATTTGTGCATATAACTTCTAACACATTAAAAACTGTCTTACAGCATTGCAGAAAACATTGTATTTCAAAAGGCATAAGCATCTATCAGTTTGGCAAGATTTGCACTTAATACTGAATGAAACAGCTTACTCTGATAGAGAGAAAAGCTTTTGAGCAGATTTGGGCTTGGTTTCACTTCATTTGAACAGAATCACTATTTCAACATTACTGGACTCAGAAAGCTGTAAACTGACAATCTTGATCATTGAAGTCCAAACATTAGTATTTGTGCATATAACTTCTAACACATTAAAAACTGTCTTACAGCATTGCAGAAAACATTGTATTTCATAAGGCATAAGCATCTATCAGTTTGGCAAGATTTGCACTTAATACTGAATGAAACAGCTTACTCTGATAGAGAGAAAAGCTTTTGAGCAGATTTGGGCTTGATTTCACTTCATTTGAACAGCAGCACTATTTCAACTTTACTGGACTCAGAAAGCTGTAAACTGACAATCTTGATCATTGAAGTCCTAACATTAGTTTTTGTGCATATAACTTCTAACACATTAAAAACTGTCTTTCAGCATTGCAGAAAACATTGTATTTCATAAGGCATAAGCATCTATCAGTTTGCCAAGATTTGCACTTAATACTGAATGAAACAGCTTACTCTGATAGAGAGAAAAGCTTTTGAGCAGATTTGGGCTTGATTTCACTTCATTTGAACAGCAGCACTATTTCAACATTACTGGACTCAGAAAGCTGTAAACTGACAATCTTGATCATTGAAGTCCTAACATAAGTTTTTGTGCATATAACTTCTAACACATTAAAAACTGTCTTACAGCATTGCAGAAAACATTGTATTTCATAAGGCTTAAACATCTTTCAGTTTGGCAAGATTTGCACTGAATACTGAATGAAACAGCTTACTCTGATAGAGAGAAAAGCTTTTGAGCAGATTTGGGCTTGATTTCACTTCATTTGAACAGCAGCACTATTTCAACATTACTGGACTCAGAAAGCTGTAAACTGACAATCTTGATCATTGAAGTCCTAACATAAGTTTTTGTGCATATAACTTCTAACACATTAAAAACTGTCTTACAGCATTGCAGAAAACATTGTATTTCATAAGGCATAAGCATCTATCAGTTTGGCAAGATTTGCACTTAATACTGAATGAAACAGCTTACTCTGATAGAGAGAAAAGCTTTTGAGCAGATTTGGGCTTGGTTTCACTTCATTTGAACAGAATCACTATTTCAACATTACTGGACTCAGAAAGCTGTAAACTGACAATCTTGATCATTGAAGTCCTAACATTAGTTTTTGTGCATATAACTTCTAACACATTAAAAACTGTCTGACAGCATTGCAGAAAACATTGTATTTCATAAGGCATAAGCATCTATCAGTTTGGCAAGATTTGCACTTAATACTGAATGAAACAGCTTACTCTGATAGAGAGAAAAGCTTTTGAGCAGATTTGGGCTTGATTTCACTTCATTTGAACAGCAGCACTATTTCAACATTACTGGACTCAGAAAGCTGTAAACTGACAATCTTGATCTTTGAAGTCCTAACATTAGTTTTTGTGCATATAACTTCTAACACATTAAAAACTGTCTTACAGCATTGCAGAAAACATTGTGTTTCATAAGGCTTAAACATCTTTCAGTTTGGCAAGATTTGCACTTAATACTGAATGAAACAGCTTACTCTGATAGAGAGAAAAGCTTTTGAGCAGATTTGGGCTTGGTTTCACTTCATTTGAACAGAATCACTATTTCAACATTACTGGACTCAGAAAGCTGTAAACTGACAATCTTGATCATTGAAGTCCAAACATTAGTATTTGTGCATATAACTTCTAACACATTAAAACTGTCTTACAGCATTGCAGAAAACATTGTATTTCATAAGGCATAAGCATCTATCAGTTTGGCAAGATTTGCACTTAATACTGAATGAAACAGCTTACTCTGATAGAGAGAAAAGCTTTTGAGCAGATTTGGGCTTGATTTCACTTCATTTGAACAGCAGCACTATTTCAACATTACTGGACTCAGAAAGCTGTAAACTGACAATCTTGATCATTGAAGTCCTAACATTAGTTTTTGTGCATATAACTTCTAACACATTAAAAACTGTCTTTCAGCATTGCAGAAAACATTGTATTTCATAAGGCATAAGCATCTATCAGTTTGCCAGGATTTGCACTTAATACTGAATGAAACAGCTTACTCTGATAGAGAGAAAAGCTTTTGAGCAGATTTGGGCTTGATTTCACTTCATTTGAACAGCAGCACTATTTCAACATTACTGGACTCAGAAAGCTGTAAACTGACAATCTTGATCATTGAAGTCCTAACATAAGTTTTTGTGCATATAACTTCTAACACATTAAAAACTGTCTTACAGCATTGCAGAAAACATTGTATTTCATAAGGCTTAAACATCTTTCAGTTTGGCAAGATTTGCACTGAATACTGAATGAAACAGCTTACTCTGATAGAGAGAAAAGCTTTTGAGCAGATTTGGGCTTTATTTCACTTCATTTGAACAGCAGCACTATTTCAACATTACTGGACTCAGAAAGCTGTAAACTGACAATCTTGATCATTGAAGTCCTAACATAATTTTTGTGCATATAACTTCTAACACATTAAAAACTGTCTTACAGCATTGCAGAAAACATTATATTTCATAAGGCGTAAGCATCTATCAGTTTGGCAAGATTTGCACTTAATACTGAATGAAACAGCTTACTCTGATAGAGAGAAAAGCTTTTGAGCAGATTTGGGCTTGGTTTCACTTCATTTGAACAGAATCACTATTTCAACATTACTGGACTCAGAAAGCTGAAAACTGACAATCTTGATCATTGAAGTCCTAACATTAGTTTTTGTGCATATAACTTCTAACACATTAAAAACTGTCTTACAGCATTGCAGAAAACATTGTATTTCATAAGGCATAAGCATCTATCAGTTTGGCAAGATTTGCACTTAATACTGAATGAAACAGCTTACTCTGATAGAGAGAAAAGCTTTTGAGCAGATTTGGGCTTGGTTTCACTTCATTTGAACAGAATCACTATTTCAACATTACTGGACTCAGAAAGCTGTAAACTGACAATCTTGATCATTGAAGTCCAAACATTAGTATTTGTGCATATAACTTCTAACACATTAAAAACTGTCTTACAGCATTGCAGAAAACATTGTATTTCATAAGGCATAAGCATCTATCAGTTTGGCAAGATTTGCACTTAATACTGAATGAAACAGCTTACTCTGATAGAGAGAAAAGCTTTTGAGCAGATTTGGGCTTGGGTTCACTTCATTTGAACAGAATCACTATTTCAACATTACTGGACTCAGAAAGCTGAAAACTGACAATCTTGATCATTGAAGTCCTAACATAAGTTTTTGTGCATATAACTTCTAACACATTAAAAACTGTCTTACAGCATTGCAGAAAACATTGTATTTCATAAGGCATAAGCATCTATCAGTTTGGCAAGATTTGCACTTAATACTGAATGAAACAGCTTACTCTGATAGAGAGAAAAGCTTTTGAGCAGATTTGGGCTTGGTTTCACTTCATTTGAACAGAATCACTATTTCAACATTACTGGACTCAGAAAGCTGTAAACTGACAATCTTGATCATTGAAGTCCAAACATTAGTATTTGTGCATATAACTTCTAACACATTAAAAACTGTCTTACAGCATTGCAGAAAACATTGTATTTCATAAGGCATAAGCATCTATCAGTTTGGCAAGATTTGCACTTAATACTGAATGAAACAGCTTACTCTGATAGAGAGAAAAGCTTTTGAGCAGATTTGGGCTTGATTTCACTTCATTTGAACAGCAGCACTATTTCAACATTACTGGACTCAGAAAGCTGTAAACTGACAATCTTGATCATTGAAGTCCTGACATTAGTTTTTGTGCATATAACTTCTAACACATTAAAAACTGTCTTTCAGCATTGCAGAAAACATTGTATTTCATAAGGCATAAGCATCTATCAGTTTGCCAAGATTTGCACTTAATACTGAATGAAACAGCTTACTCTGATAGAGAGAAAAGCTTTTGAGCAGATTTGGGCTTGATTTCACTTCATTTGAACAGCAGCACTATTTCAACATTACTGGACTCAGAAAGCTGTAAACTGACAATCTTGATCATTGAAGTCCTAACATAAGTTTTTGTGCATATAACTTCTAACACATTAAAAACTGTCTTACAGCATTGCAGAAAACATTGTATTTCATAAGGCTTAAACATCTTTCAGTTTGGCAAGATTTGCACTTAATACTGAATGAAACAGCTTACTCTGATAGAGAGAAAAGCTTTTGAGCAGATTTGGGCTTGGTTTCACTTCATTTGAACATAATCACTATTTCAACATTACTGGACTCAGAAAGCTGTAAACTGACAATCTTGATCATTGAAGTCCAAACATTAGTATTTGTGCATATAACTTCTAACACATTAAAAACTGTCTTACAGCATTGCAGAAAACATTGTATTTCATAAGGCATAAGCATCTATCAGTTTGGCAAGATTTGCACTTAATACTGAATGAAACAGCTTACTCTGATAGAGAGAAAAGCTTTTGAGCAGATTTGGGCTTGGTTTCACTTCATTTGAACAGAATCACTATTTCAACATTACTGGACTCAGAAAGCTGAAAACTGACAATCTTGATCATTGAAGTCCTAACATAAGTTTTTGTGCATATAACTTCTAACACATTAAAAACTGTCTTACAGCATTGCAGAAAACATTGTATTTCACAAGGCATAAGCATCTATCAATTTGGCAAGATTTGCACTTAATACTGAATGAAACAGCTTACTCTGATAGAGAGAAAAGCTTTTGAGCAGATTTGGGCTTGGTTTCACTTCATTTGAACAGAATCACTATTTCAACATTACTGGACTCAGAAAGCTGTAAACTGACAATCTTGATCATTGAAGTCCAAACATTAGTATTTGTGCATATAACTTCTAACACATTAAAAACTGTCTTACAGCATTGCAGAAAACATTGTATTTCAAAAGGCATAAGCATCTATCAGTTTGGCAAGATTTGCACTTAATACTGAATGAAACAGCTTACTCTGATAGAGAGAAAAGCTTTTGAGCAGATTTGGGCTTGGTTTCACTTCATTTGAACAGAATCACTATTTCAACATTACTGGACTCAGAAAGCTGTAAACTGACAATCTTGATCATTGAAGTCCAAACATTAGTATTTGTGCATATAACTTCTAACACATTAAAAACTGTCTTACAGCATTGCAGAAAACATTGTATTTCAAAAGGCATAAGCATCTATCAGTTTGGCAAGATTTGCACTTAATACTGAATGAAACAGCTTACTCTGATAGAGAGAAAAGCTTTTGAGCAGATTTGGGCTTGGTTTCACTTCATTTGAACAGAATCACTATTTCAACATTACTGGACTCAGAAAGCTGTAAACTGACAATCTTGATCATTGAAGTCCAAACATTAGTATTTGTGCATATAACTTCTAACACATTAAAAACTGTCTTACAGCATTGCAGAAAACATTGTATTTCATAAGGCATAAGCATCTATCAGTTTGGCAAGATTTGCACTTAATACTGAATGAAACAGCTTACTCTGATAGAGAGAAAAGCTTTTGAGCAGATTTGGGCTTGATTTCACTTCATTTGAACAGCAGCACTATTTCAACTTTACTGGACTCAGAAAGCTGTAAACTGACAATCTTGATCATTGAAGTCCTAACATTAGTTTTTGTGCATATAACTTCTAACACATTAAAAACTGTCTTTCAGCATTGCAGAAAACATTGTATTTCATAAGGCATAAGCATCTATCAGTTTGCCAAGATTTGCACTTAATACTGAATGAAACAGCTTACTCTGATAGAGAGAAAAGCTTTTGAGCAGATTTGGGCTTGATTTCACTTCATTTGAACAGCAGCACTATTTCAACATTACTGGACTCAGAAAGCTGTAAACTGACAATCTTGATCATTGAAGTCCTAACATAAGTTTTTGTGCATATAACTTCTAACACATTAAAAACTGTCTTACAGCATTGCAGAAAACATTGTATTTCATAAGGCTTAAACATCTTTCAGTTTGGCAAGATTTGCACTGAATACTGAATATGAAACAGCTTACTCTGATAGAGAGAAAAGCTTTTGAGCAGATTTGGGCTTGATTTCACTTCATTTGAACAGCAGCACTATTTCAACATTACTGGACTCAGAAAGCTGTAAACTGACAATCTTGATCATTGAAGTCCTAACATAAGTTTTTGTGCATATAACTTCTAACACATTAAAAACTGTCTTACAGCATTGCAGAAAACATTGTATTTCATAAGGCATAAGCATCTATCAGTTTGGCAAGATTTGCACTTAATACTGAATGAAACAGCTTACTCTGATAGAGAGAAAAGCTTTTGAGCAGATTTGGGCTTGGTTTCACTTCATTTGAACAGAATCACTATTTCAACATTACTGGACTCAGAAAGCTGTAAACTGACAATCTTGATCATTGAAGTCCTAACATTAGTTTTTGTGCATATAACTTCTAACACATTAAAAACTGTCTTACAGCATTGCAGAAAACATTGTATTTCATAAGGCATAAGCATCTATCAGTTTGGCAAGATTTGCACTTAATACTGAATGAAACAGCTTACTCTGATAGAGAGAAAAGCTTTTGAGCAGATTTGGGCTTGATTTCACTTCATTTGAACAGCAGCACTATTTCAACATTACTGGACTCAGAAAGCTGTAAACTGACAATCTTGATCTTTGAAGTCCTAACATTAGTTTTTGTGCATATAACTTCTAACACATTAAAAACTGTCTTACAGCATTGCAGAAAACATTGTGTTTCATAAGGCTTAAACATCTTTCAGTTTGGCAAGATTTGCACTTAATACTGAATGAAACAGCTTACTCTGATAGAGAGAAAAGCTTTTGAGCAGATTTGGGCTTGGTTTCACTTCATTTGAACAGAATCACTATTTCAACATTACTGGACTCAGAAAGCTGTAAACTGACAATCTTGATCATTGAAGTCCAAACATTAGTATTTGTGCATATAACTTCTAACACATTAAAACTGTCTTACAGCATTGCAGAAAACATTGTATTTCATAAGGCATAAGCATCTATCAGTTTGCCAGGATTTGCACTTAATACTGAATGAAACAGCTTACTCTGATAGAGAGAAAAGCTTTTGAGCAGATTTGGGCTTGGTTTCACTTCATTTGAACAGAATCACTATTTCAACATTACTGGACTCAGAAAGCTGAAAACTGACAATCTTGATCATTGAAGTCCTAACATTAGTTTTTGTGCATATAACTTCTAACACATTAAAAACTGTCTTACAGCATTGCAGAAAACATTGTATTTCATAAGGCATAAGCATCTATCAGTTTGGCAAGATTTGCACTTAATACTGAATGAAACAGCTTACTCTGATAGAGAGAAAAGCTTTTGAGCAGATTTGGGCTTGGTTTCACTTCATTTGAACAGAATCACTATTTCAACATTACTGGACTCAGAAAGCTGTAAACTGACAATCTTGATCATTGAAGTCCAAACATTAGTATTTGTGCATATAACTTCTAACACATTAAAAACTGTCTTACAGCATTGCAGAAAACATTGTATTTCATAAGGCATAAGCATCTATCAGTTTGGCAAGATTTGCACTTAATACTGAATGAAACAGCTTACTCTGATAGAGAGAAAAGCTTTTGAGCAGATTTGGGCTTGGTTTCACTTCATTTGAACAGAATCACTATTTCAACATTACTGGACTCAGAAAGCTGAAAACTGACAATCTTGATCATTGAAGTCCTAACATAAGTTTTTGTGCATATAACTTCTAACACATTAAAAACTGTCTTACAGCATTGCAGAAAACATTGTATTTCACAAGGCATAAGCATCTATCAATTTGGCAAGATTTGCACTTAATACTGAATGAAACAGCTTACTCTGATAGAGAGAAAAGCTTTTGAGCAGATTTGGGCTTGGTTTCACTTCATTTGAACAGAATCACTATTTCAACATTACTGGACTCAGAAAGCTGTAAACTGACAATCTTGATCATTGAAGTCCAAACATTAGTATTTGTGCATATAACTTCTAACACATTAAAAACTGTCTTACAGCATTGCAGAAAACATTGTATTTCATAAGGCATAAGCATCTATCAGTTTGGCAAGATTTGCACTTAATACTGAATGAAACAGCTTACTCTGATAGAGAGAAAAGCTTTTGAGCAGATTTGGGCTTGGTTTCACTTCATTTGAACAGAATCACTATTTCAACATTACTGGACTCAGAAAGCTGTAAACTGACAATCTTGATCATTGAAGTCCAAACATTAGTATTTGTGCATATAACTTCTAACACATTAAAAACTGTCTTACAGCATTGCAGAAAACATTGTATTTCATAAGGCATAAGCATCTATCAGTTTGGCAAGATTTGCACTTAATACTGAATGAAACAGCTTACTCTGATAGAGAGAAAAGCTTTTGAGCAGATTTGGGCTTGATTTCACTTCATTTGAACAGCAGCACTATTTCAACTTTACTGGACTCAGAAAGCTGTAAACTGACAATCTTGATCATTGAAGTCCTAACATTAGTTTTTGTGCATATAACTTCTAACACATTAAAAACTGTCTTTCAGCATTGCAGAAAACATTGTATTTCATAAGGTATAAGCATCTATCAGTTTGCCAAGATTTGCACTTAATACTGAATGAAACAGCTTACTCTGATAGAGAGAAAAGCTTTTGAGCAGATTTGGGCTTGATTTCACTTCATTTGAACAGCAGCACTATTTCAACATTACTGGACTCAGAAAGCTGTAAACTGACAATCTTGATCATTGAAGTCCTAACATAAGTTTTTGTGCATATAACTTCTAACACATTAAAAACTGTCTTACAGCATTGCAGAAAACATTGTATTTCATAAGGCTTAAACATCTTTCAGTTTGGCAAGATTTGCACTGAATACTGAATGAAACAGCTTACTCTGATAGAGAGAAAAGCTTTTGAGCAGATTTGGGCTTGATTTCACTTCATTTGAACAGCAGCACTATTTCAACATTACTGGACTCAGAAAGCTGTAAACTGACAATCTTGATCATTGAAGTCCTAACATAAGTTTTTGTGCATATAACTTCTAACACATTAAAAACTGTCTTACAGCATTGCAGAAAACATTGTATTTCATAAGGCATAAGCATCTATCAGTTTGGCAAGATTTGCACTTAATACTGAATGAAACAGCTTACTCTGATAGAGAGAAAAGCTTTTGAGCAGATTTGGGCTTGGTTTCACTTCATTTGAACAGAATCACTATTTCAACATTACTGGACTCAGAAAGCTGTAAACTGACAATCTTGATCATTGAAGTCCTAACATTAGTTTTTGTGCATATAACTTCTAACACATTAAAAACTGTCTTACAGCATTGCAGAAAACATTGTATTTCATAAGGCATAAGCATCTATCAGTTTGGCAAGATTTGCACTTAATACTGAATGAAACAGCTTACTCTGATAGAGAGAAAAGCTTTTGAGCAGATTTGGGCTTGATTTCACTTCATTTGAACAGCAGCACTATTTCAACATTACTGGACTCAGAAAGCTGTAAACTGACAATCTTGATCATTGAAGTCCTAACATAAGTTTTTGTGCATATAACTTCTAACACATTAAAAACTGTCTTACAGCATTGCAGAAAACATTGTATTTCATAAGGCTTAAACATCTTTCAGTTTGGCAAGATTTGCACTGAATACTGAATGAAACAGCTTACTCTGATAGAGAGAAAAGCTTTTGAGCAGATTTGGGCTTGATTTCACTTCATTTGAACAGCAGCACTATTTCAACATTACTGGACTCAGAAAGCTGTAAACTGACAATCTTGATCATTGAAGTCCTAACATAAGTTTTTGTGCATATAACTTCTAACACATTAAAAACTGTCTTACAGCATTGCAGAAAACATTGTATTTCATAAGGCATAAGCATCTATCAGTTTGGCAAGATTTGCACTCAATACTGAATGAAACAGCTTACTCTGATAGAGAGAAAAGCTTTTGAGCAGATTTGGGCTTGGTTTCACTTCATTTGAACAGAATCACTATTTCAACATTACTGGACTCAGAAAGCTGTAAACTGACAATCTTGATCATTGAAGTCCTAACATTAGTTTTTGTGCATATAACTTCTAACACATTAAAAACTGTCTTACAGCATTGCAGAAAACATTGTATTTCATAAGGCATAAGCATCTATCAGTTTGGCAAGATTTGCACTTAATACTGAATGAAACAGCTTACTCTGATAGAGAGAAAAGCTTTTGAGCAGATTTGGGCTTGATTTCACTTCATTTGAACAGCAGCACTATTTCAACATTACTGGACTCAGAAAGCTGTAAACTGACAATCTTGATCTTTGAAGTCCTAACATTAGTTTTTGTGCATATAACTTCTAACACATTAAAAACTGTCTTACAGCATTGCAGAAAACATTGTGTTTCATAAGGCTTAAACATCTTTCAGTTTGGCAAGATTTGCACTTAATACTGAATGAAACAGCTTACTCTGATAGAGAGAAAAGCTTTTGAGCAGATTTGGGCTTGGTTTCACTTCATTTGAACAGAATCACTATTTCAACATTACTGGACTCAGAAAGCTGTAAACTGACAATCTTGATCATTGAAGTCCAAACATTAGTATTTGTGCATATAACTTCTAACACATTAAAACTGTCTTACAGCATTGCAGAAAACATTGTATTTCATAAGGCATAAGCATCTATCAGTTTGGCAAGATTTGCACTTAATACTGAATGAAACAGCTTTCTCTAATAGAGAGAAAAGCTTTTGAGCAGATTTGGGCTTGATTTCACTTCATTTGAACAGAATCACTATTTCAACATTACTGGACTCAGAAAGCTGAAAACTGACAATCTTGATCATTGAAGTCCTAACATTAGTTTTTGTGCATATAACTTCTAACACATTAAAAACTGTCTTTCAGCATTGCAGAAAACATTGTATTTCATAAGGCATAAGCATCTATCAGTTTGGCAAGATTTGCACTTAATACTGAATGAAACAGCTTACTCTGATAGAGAGAAAAGCTTTTGAGCAGATTTGGGCTTGGTTTCACTTCATTTGAACAGAATCACTATTTCAACATTACTGGACTCAGAAAGCTGAAAACTGACAATCTTGATCATTGAAGTCCTAACATTAGTTTTTGTGCATATAACTTCTAACACATTAAAAACTGTCTTACAGCATTGCAGAAAACATTGTATTTCATAAGGCATAAGCATCTATCAGTTTGCCAAGATTTGCACTTAATACTGAATGAAACAGCTTACTCTGATAGAGAGAAAAGCTTTTGAGCAGATTTGGGCTTGATTTCACTTCATTTGAACAGCAGCACTATTTCAACATTACTGGACTCAGAAAGCTGTAAACTGACAATCTTGATCATTGAAGTCCTAACATAAGTTTTTGTGCATATAACTTCTAACACATTAAAAACTGTCTTACAGCATTGCAGAAAACATTGTATTTCATAAGGCTTAAACATCTTTCAGTTTGGCAAGATTTGCACTGAATACTGAATGAAACAGCTTACTCTGATAGAGAGAAAAGCTTTTGAGCAGATTTGGGCTTGATTTCACTTCATTTGAACAGCAGCACTATTTCAACATTACTGGACTCAGAAAGCTGTAAACTGACAATCTTGATCATTGAAGTCCTAACATAAGTTTTTGTGCATATAACTTCTAACACATTAAAAACTGTCTTACAGCATTGCAGAAAACATTGTATTTCATAAGGCATAAGCATCTATCAGTTTGGCAAGATTTGCACTTAATACTGAATGAAACAGCTTACTCTGATAGAGAGAAAAGCTTTTGAGCAGATTTGGGCTTGGTTTCACTTCATTTGAACAGAATCACTATTTCAACATTACTGGACTCAGAAAGCTGTAAACTGACAATCTTGATCATTGAAGTCCTAACATTAGTTTTTGTGCATATAACTTCTAACACATTAAAAACTGTCTTACAGCATTGCAGAAAACATTGTATTTCATAAGGCATAAGCATCTATCAGTTTGGCAAGATTTGCACTTAATACTGAATGAAACAGCTTACTCTGATAGAGAGAAAAGCTTTTGAGCAGATTTGGGCTTGATTTCACTTCATTTGAACAGCAGCACTATTTCAACATTACTGGACTCAGAAAGCTGTAAACTGACAATCTTGATCATTGAAGTCCTAACATAAGTTTTTGTGCATATAACTTCTAACACATTAAAAACTGTCTTACAGCATTGCAGAAAACATTGTATTTCATAAGGCTTAAACATCTTTCAGTTTGGCAAGATTTGCACTGAATACTGAATGAAACAGCTTACTCTGATAGAGAGAAAAGCTTTTGAGCAGATTTGGGCTTGATTTCACTTCATTTGAACAGCAGCACTATTTCAACATTACTGGACTCAGAAAGCTGTAAACTGACAATCTTGATCATTGAAGTCCTAACATAAGTTTTTGTGCATATAACTTCTAACACATTAAAAACTGTCTTACAGCATTGCAGAAAACATTGTATTTCATAAGGCATAAGCATCTATCAGTTTGGCAAGATTTGCACTCAATACTGAATGAAACAGCTTACTCTGATAGAGAGAAAAGCTTTTGAGCAGATTTGGGCTTGGTTTCACTTCATTTGAACAGAATCACTATTTCAACATTACTGGACTCAGAAAGCTGTAAACTGACAATCTTGATCATTGAAGTCCTAACATTAGTTTTTGTGCATATAACTTCTAACACATTAAAAACTGTCTTACAGCATTGCAGAAAACATTGTATTTCATAAGGCATAAGCATCTATCAGTTTGGCAAGATTTGCACTTAATACTGAATGAAACAGCTTACTCTGATAGAGAGAAAAGCTTTTGAGCAGATTTGGGCTTGATTTCACTTCATTTGAACAGCAGCACTATTTCAACATTACTGGACTCAGAAAGCTGTAAACTGACAATCTTGATCTTTGAAGTCCTAACATTAGTTTTTGTGCATATAACTTCTAACACATTAAAAACTGTCTTACAGCATTGCAGAAAACATTGTGTTTCATAAGGCTTAAACATCTTTCAGTTTGGCAAGATTTGCACTTAATACTGAATGAAACAGCTTACTCTGATAGAGAGAAAAGCTTTTGAGCAGATTTGGGCTTGGTTTCACTTCATTTGAACAGAATCACTATTTCAACATTACTGGACTCAGAAAGCTGTAAACTGACAATCTTGATCATTGAAGTCCAAACATTAGTATTTGTGCATATAACTTCTAACACATTAAAACTGTCTTACAGCATTGCAGAAAACATTGTATTTCATAAGGCATAAGCATCTATCAGTTTGGCAAGATTTGCACTTAATACTGAATGAAACAGCTTTCTCTAATAGAGAGAAAAGCTTTTGAGCAGATTTGGGCTTGATTTCACTTCATTTGAACAGAATCACTATTTCAACATTACTGGACTCAGAAAGCTGAAAACTGACAATCTTGATCATTGAAGTCCTAACATTAGTTTTTGTGCATATAACTTCTAACACATTAAAAACTGTCTTTCAGCATTGCAGAAAACATTGTATTTCATAAGGCATAAGCATCTATCAGTTTGGCAAGATTTGCACTTAATACTGAATGAAACAGCTTACTCTGATAGAGAGAAAAGCTTTTGAGCAGATTTGGGCTTGGTTTCACTTCATTTGAACAGAATCACTATTTCAACATTACTGGACTCAGAAAGCTGAAAACTGACAATCTTGATCATTGAAGTCCTAACATTAGTTTTTGTGCATATAACTTCTAACACATTAAAAACTGTCTTACAGCATTGCAGAAAACATTGTATTTCATAAGGCATAAGCATCTATCAGTTTGCCAAGATTTGCACTTAATACTGAATGAAACAGCTTACTCTGATAGAGAGAAAAGCTTTTGAGCAGATTTGGGCTTGATTTCACTTCATTTGAACAGCAGCACTATTTCAACATTACTGGACTCAGAAAGCTGTAAACTGACAATCTTGATCATTGAAGTCCTAACATAAGTTTTTGTGCATATAACTTCTAACACATTAAAAACTGTCTTACAGCATTGCAGAAAACATTGTATTTCATAAGGCTTAAACATCTTTCAGTTTGGCAAGATTTGCACTGAATACTGAATGAAACAGCTTACTCTGATAGAGAGAAAAGCTTTTGAGCAGATTTGGGCTTGATTTCACTTCATTTGAACAGCAGCACTATTTCAACATTACTGGACTCAGAAAGCTGTAAACTGACAATCTTGATCATTGAAGTCCTAACATAAGTTTTTGTGCATATAACTTCTAACACATTAAAAACTGTCTTACAGCATTGCAGAAAACATTGTATTTCATAAGGCATAAGCATCTATCAGTTTGGCAAGATTTGCACTCAATACTGAATGAAACAGCTTACTCTGATAGAGAGAAAAGCTTTTGAGCAGATTTGGGCTTGGTTTCACTTCATTTGAACAGAATCACTATTTCAACATTACTGGACTCAGAAAGCTGTAAACTGACAATCTTGATCATTGAAGTCCTAACATTAGTTTTTGTGCATATAACTTCTAACACATTAAAAACTGTCTTACAGCATTGCAGAAAACATTGTATTTCATAAGGCATAAGCATCTATCAGTTTGGCAAGATTTGCACTTAATACTGAATGAAACAGCTTACTCTGATAGAGAGAAAAGCTTTTGAGCAGATTTGGGCTTGATTTCACTTCATTTGAACAGCAGCACTATTTCAACATTACTGGACTCAGAAAGCTGTAAACTGACAATCTTGATCTTTGAAGTCCTAACATTAGTTTTTGTGCATATAACTTCTAACACATTAAAAACTGTCTTACAGCATTGCAGAAAACATTGTGTTTCATAAGGCTTAAACATCTTTCAGTTTGGCAAGATTTGCACTTAATACTGAATGAAACAGCTTACTCTGATAGAGAGAAAAGCTTTTGAGCAGATTTGGGCTTGGTTTCACTTCATTTGAACAGAATCACTATTTCAACATTACTGGACTCAGAAAGCTGTAAACTGACAATCTTGATCATTGAAGTCCAAACATTAGTATTTGTGCATATAACTTCTAACACATTAAAACTGTCTTACAGCATTGCAGAAAACATTGTATTTCATAAGGCATAAGCATCTATCAGTTTGGCAAGATTTGCACTTAATACTGAATGAAACAGCTTTCTCTAATAGAGAGAAAAGCTTTTGAGCAGATTTGGGCTTGATTTCACTTCATTTGAACAGAATCACTATTTCAACATTACTGGACTCAGAAAGCTGAAAACTGACAATCTTGATCATTGAAGTCCTAACATTAGTTTTTGTGCATATAACTTCTAACACATTAAAAACTGTCTTTCAGCATTGCAGAAAACATTGTATTTCATAAGGCATAAGCATCTATCAGTTTGGCAAGATTTGCACTTAATACTGAATGAAACAGCTTACTCTGATAGAGAGAAAAGCTTTTGAGCAGATTTGGGCTTGGTTTCACTTCATTTGAACAGAATCACTATTTCAACATTACTGGACTCAGAAAGCTGAAAACTGACAATCTTGATCATTGAAGTCCTAACATTAGTTTTTGTGCATATAACTTCTAACACATTAAAAACTGTCTTACAGCATTGCAGAAAACATTGTATTTCATAAGGCATAAGCATCTATCAGTTTGCCAAGATTTGCACTTAATACTGAATGAAACAGCTTACTCTGATAGAGAGAAAAGCTTTTGAGCAGATTTGGGCTTGATTTCACTTCATTTGAACAGCAGCACTATTTCAACATTACTGGACTCAGAAAGCTGTAAACTGACAATCTTGATCATTGAAGTCTTAACATAAGTTTTTGTGCATATAACTTCTAACACATTAAAAACTGTCTTACAGCATTGCAGAAAACATTGTATTTCATAAGGCATAAGCATCTTTCAGTTTGGCAAGATTTGCACTTAATACTGAATGAAACAGCTTACTCTGATAGAGAGAAAAGCTTTTTAGCAGATTTGGGCTTGGTTTCACTTCATTTGAACAGAATCACTATTTCAACATTACTGGACTCAGAAAGCTGAAAACTGACAATCTTGATCATTGAAGTCCTAACATTAGTTTTTGTGCATATAACTTCTAACACATTAAAAACTGTCTTACAGCATTGCAGAAAACATTGTATTTCATAAGGCATAAGCATCTATCAGTTTGGCAAGATTTGCACTTAATACTGAATGAAACAGCTTACTCTGATAGAGAGAAAAGCTTTTGAGCAGATTTGGGCTTGATTTCACTTCATTTGAACAGCAGCACTATTTCAACATTACTGGACTCAGAAAGCTGTAAACTGACAATCTTGATCATTGAAGTCCTAACATAAGTTTTTGTGCATATAACTTCTAACACATTAAAAACTGTCTTACAGCATTGCAGAAAACATTGAATTTCATAAGGCTTAAACATCTTTCAGTTTGGCAAGATTTGCACTGAATACTGAATGAAACAGCTTACTCTGATAGAGAGAAAAGCTTTTGAGCAGATTTGGGCTTGATTTCACTTCATTTGAACAGCAGCACTATTTCAACATTACTGGACTCAGAAAGCTGAAAACTGACAATCTTGATCATTGAAGTCCTAACATTAGTTTTTGTGCATATAACTTCTAACACATTAAAAACTGTCTTACAGCATTGCAGAAAACATTGTATTTCATAAGGCATAAGCATCTATCAGTTTGGCAAGATTTGCACTTAATACTGAATGAAACAGCTTACTCTGATAGAGAGAAAAGCTTTTGAGCAGATTTGGGCTTGGTTTCACTTCATTTGAACAGAATCACTATTTCAACATTACTGGACTCAGAAAGCTGTAAACTGACAATCTTGATCATTGAAGTCCAAACATTAGTATTTGTGCATATAACTTCTAACACATTAAAAACTGTCTTACAGCATTGCAGAAAACATTGTATTTCATAAGGCATAAGCATCTATCAGTTTGGCAAGATTTGCACTTAATACTGAATGAAACAGCTTACTCTGATAGAGAGAAAAGCTTTTGAGCAGATTTGGGCTTGATTTCACTTCATTTGAACAGCAGCACTATTTCAACATTACTGGACTCAGAAAGCTGTAAACTGACAATCTTGATCATTGAAGTCCTAACATTAGTTTTTGTGCATATAACTTCTAACACATTAAAAACTGTCTTTCAGCATTGCAGAAAACATTGTATTTCATAAGGCATAAGCATCTATCAGTTTGCCAGGATTTGCACTTAATACTGAATGAAACAGCTTACTCTGATAGAGAGAAAAGCTTTTGAGCAGATTTGGGCTTGGTTTCACTTCATTTGAACAGAATCACTATTTCAACATTACTGGACTCAGAAAGCTGAAAACTGACAATCTTGATCATTGAAGTCCTAACATTAGTTTTTGTGCATATAACTTCTAACACATTAAAAACTGTCTTACAGCATTGCAGAAAACATTGTATTTCATAAGGCATAAGCATCTATCAGTTTGGCAAGATTTGCACTTAATACTGAATGAAACAGCTTACTCTGATAGAGAGAAAAGCTTTTGAGCAGATTTGGGCTTGGTTTCACTTCATTTGAACAGAATCACTATTTCAACATTACTGGACTCAGAAAGCTGTAAACTGACAATCTTGATCATTGAAGTCCAAACATTAGTATTTGTGCATATAACTTCTAACACATTAAAAACTGTCTTACAGCATTGCAGAAAACATTGTATTTCATAAGGCATAAGCATCTATCAGTTTGGCAAGATTTGCACTTAATACTGAATGAAACAGCTTACTCTGATAGAGAGAAAAGCTTTTGAGCAGATTTGGGCTTGGTTTCACTTCATTTGAACAGAATCACTATTTCAACATTACTGGACTCAGAAAGCTGTAAACTGACAATCTTGATCATTGAAGTCCAAACATTAGTATTTGTGCATATAACTTCTAACACATTAAAAACTGTCTTACAGCATTGCAGAAAACATTGTATTTCATAAGGCATAAGCATCTATCAGTTTGGCAAGATTTGCACTTAATACTGAATGAAACAGCTTACTCTGATAGAGAGAAAAGCTTTTGAGCAGATTTGGGCTTGATTTCACTTCATTTGAACAGCAGCACTATTTCAACTTTACTGGACTCAGAAAGCTGTAAACTGACAATCTTGATCATTGAAGTCCTAACATTAGTTTTTGTGCATATAACTTCTAACACATTAAAAACTGTCTTTCAGCATTGCAGAAAACATTGTATTTCATAAGGCATAAGCATCTATCAGTTTGCCAAGATTTGCACTTAATACTGAATGAAACAGCTTACTCTGATAGAGAGAAAAGCTTTTGAGCAGATTTGGGCTTGATTTCACTTCATTTGAACAGCAGCACTATTTCAACATTACTGGACTCAGAAAGCTGTAAACTGACAATCTTGATCATTGAAGTCCTAACATAGGTTTTTGTGCATATAACTTCTAACACATTAAAAACTGTCTTACAGCATTGCAGAAAACATTGTATTTCATAAGGCTTAAACATCTTTCAGTTTGGCAAGATTTGCACTGAATACTGAATGAAACAGCTTACTCTGATAGAGAGAAAAGCTTTTGAGCAGATTTGGGCTTGATTTCACTTCATTTGAACAGCAGCACTATTTCAACATTACTGGACTCAGAAAGCTGTAAACTGACAATCTTGATCATTGAAGTCCTAACATAAGTTTTTGTGCATATAACTTCTAACACATTAAAAACTGTCTTACAGCATTGCAGAAAACATTGTATTTCATAAGGCATAAGCATCTATCAGTTTGGCAAGATTTGCACTTAATACTGAATGAAACAGCTTACTCTGATAGAGAGAAAAGCTTTTGAGCAGATTTGGGCTTGATTTCACTTCATTTGAACAGCAGCACTATTTCAACATTACTGGACTCAGAAAGCTGTAAACTGACAATCTTGATCATTGAAGTCCTAACATTAGTTTTTGTGCATATAACTTCTAACACATTAAAAACTGTCTTTCAGCATTGCAGAAAACATTGTATTTCATAAGGCATAAGCATCTATCAGTTTGCCAGGATTTGCACTTAATACTGAATGAAACAGCTTACTCTGATAGAGAGAAAAGCTTTTGAGCAGATTTGGGCTTGGTTTCACTTCATTTGAACAGAATCACTATTTCAACATTACTGGACTCAGAAAGCTGAAAACTGACAATCTTGATCATTGAAGTCCTAACATTAGTTTTTGTGCATATAACTTCTAACACATTAAAAACTGTCTTACAGCATTGCAGAAAACATTGTATTTCATAAGGCATAAGCATCTATCAGTTTGGCAAGATTTGCACTTAATACTGAATGAAACAGCTTACTCTGATAGAGAGAAAAGCTTTTGAGCAGATTTGGGCTTGGTTTCACTTCATTTGAACAGAATCACTATTTCAACATTACTGGACTCAGAAAGCTGTAAACTGACAATCTTGATCATTGAAGTCCAAACATTAGTATTTGTGCATATAACTTCTAACACATTAAAAACTGTCTTACAGCATTGCAGAAAACATTGTATTTCATAAGGCATAAGCATCTATCAGTTTGGCAAGATTTGCACTTAATACTGAATGAAACAGCTTACTCTGATAGAGAGAAAAGCTTTTGAGCAGATTTGGGCTTGGTTTCACTTCATTTGAACAGAATCACTATTTCAACATTACTGGACTCAGAAAGCTGTAAACTGACAATCTTGATCATTGAAGTCCAAACATTAGTATTTGTGCATATAACTTCTAACACATTAAAAACTGTCTTACAGCATTGCAGAAAACATTGTATTTCATAAGGCATAAGCATCTATCAGTTTGGCAAGATTTGCACTTAATACTGAATGAAACAGCTTACTCTGATAGAGAGAAAAGCTTTTGAGCAGATTTGGGCTTGATTTCACTTCATTTGAACAGCAGCACTATTTCAACTTTACTGGACTCAGAAAGCTGTAAACTGACAATCTTGATCATTGAAGTCCTAACATTAGTTTTTGTGCATATAACTTCTAACACATTAAAAACTGTCTTTCAGCATTGCAGAAAACATTGTATTTCATAAGGCATAAGCATCTATCAGTTTGCCAAGATTTGCACTTAATACTGAATGAAACAGCTTACTCTGATAGAGAGAAAAGCTTTTGAGCAGATTTGGGCTTGATTTCACTTCATTTGAACAGCAGCACTATTTCAACATTACTGGACTCAGAAAGCTGTAAACTGACAATCTTGATCATTGAAGTCCTAACATAGGTTTTTGTGCATATAACTTCTAACACATTAAAAACTGTCTTACAGCATTGCAGAAAACATTGTATTTCATAAGGCTTAAACATCTTTCAGTTTGGCAAGATTTGCACTGAATACTGAATGAAACAGCTTACTCTGATAGAGAGAAAAGCTTTTGAGCAGATTTGGGCTTGATTTCACTTCATTTGAACAGCAGCACTATTTCAACATTACTGGACTCAGAAAGCTGTAAACTGACAATCTTGATCATTGAAGTCCTAACATAAGTTTTTGTGCATATAACTTCTAACACATTAAAAACTGTCTTACAGCATTGCAGAAAACATTGTATTTCATAAGGCATAAGCATCTATCAGTTTGGCAAGATTTGCACTTAATACTGAATGAAACAGCTTACTCTGATAGAGAGAAAAGCTTTTGAGCAGATTTGGGCTTGGTTTCACTTCATTTGAACAGAATCACTATTTCAACATTACTGGACTCAGAAAGCTGTAAACTGACAATCTTGATCATTGAAGTCCTAACATTAGTTTTTGTGCATATAACTTCTAACACATTAAAAACTGTCTTACAGCATTGCAGAAAACATTGTATTTCATAAGGCATAAGCATCTATCAGTTTGCCAAGATTTGCACTTAATACTGAATGAAACAGCTTACTCTGATAGAGAGAAAAGCTTTTGAGCAGATTTGGGCTTGATTTCACTTCATTTGAACAGCAGCACTATTTCAACATTACTGGACTCAGAAAGCTGTAAACTGACAATCTTGATCATTGAAGTCCTAACATAAGTTTTTGTGCATATAACTTCTAACACATTAAAAACTGTCTTACAGCATTGCAGAAAACATTGTATTTCATAAGGCTTAAACATCTTTCAGTTTGGCAAGATTTGCACTGAATACTGAATGAAACAGCTTACTCTGATAGAGAGAAAAGCTTTTGAGCAGATTTGGGCTTGATTTCACTTCATTTGAACAGCAGCACTATTTCAACATTACTGGACTCAGAAAGCTGTAAACTGACAATCTTGATCATTGAAGTCCTAACATTAGTTTTTGTGCATATAACTTCTAACACATTAAAAACTGTTTTACAGCATTGCAGAAAACATTGTATTTCATAAGGCATAAGCATCTATCAGTTTGGCAAGATTTGCACTTAATACTGAATGAAACAGCTTACTCTGATAGAGAGAAAAGCTTTTGAGCAGATTTGGGCTTGATTTCACTTCATTTGAACAGCAGCACTATTTCAACATTACTGGACTCAGAAAGCTGTAAACTGACAATCTTGATCTTTGAAGTCCTAACATTAGTTTTTGTGCATATAACTTCTAACACATTAAAAACTGTCTTACAGCATTGCAGAAAACATTGTGTTTCATAAGGCTTAAACATCTTTCAGTTTGGCAAGATTTGCACTTAATACTGAATGAAACAGCTTACTCTGATAGAGAGAAAAGCTTTTGAGCAGATTTGGGCTTGGTTTCACTTCATTTGAACAGAATCACTATTTCAACATTACTGGACTCAGAAAGCTGTAAACTGACAATCTTGATCATTGAAGTCCAAACATTAGTATTTGTGCATATAACTTCTAACACATTAAAACTGTCTTACAGCATTGCAGAAAACATTGTATTTCATAAGGCATAAGCATCTATCAGTTTGGCAAGATTTGCACTTAATACTGAATGAAACAGCTTTCTCTAATAGAGAGAAAAGCTTTTGAGCAGATTTGGGCTTGATTTCACTTCATTTGAACAGAATCACTATTTCAACATTACTGGACTCAGAAAGCTGAAAACTGACAATCTTGATCATTGAAGTCCTAACATTAGTTTTTGTGCATATAACTTCTAACACATTAAAAACTGTCTTTCAGCATTGCAGAAAACATTGTATTTCATAAGGCATAAGCATCTATCAGTTTGGCAAGATTTGCACTTAATACTGAATGAAACAGCTTACTCTGATAGAGAGAAAAGCTTTTGAGCAGATTTGGGCTTGGTTTCACTTCATTTGAACAGAATCACTATTTCAACATTACTGGACTCAGAAAGCTGAAAACTGACAATCTTGATCATTGAAGTCCTAACATTAGTTTTTGTGCATATAACTTCTAACACATTAAAAACTGTCTTACAGCATTGCAGAAAACATTGTATTTCATAAGGCATAAGCATCTATCAGTTTGCCAAGATTTGCACTTAATACTGAATGAAACAGCTTACTCTGATAGAGAGAAAAGCTTTTGAGCAGATTTGGGCTTGATTTCACTTCATTTGAACAGCAGCACTATTTCAACATTACTGGACTCAGAAAGCTGTAAACTGACAATCTTGATCATTGAAGTCTTAACATAAGTTTTTGTGCATATAACTTCTAACACATTAAAAACTGTCTTACAGCATTGCAGAAAACATTGTATTTCATAAGGCATAAGCATCTTTCAGTTTGGCAAGATTTGCACTTAATACTGAATGAAACAGCTTACTCTGATAGAGAGAAAAGCTTTTTAGCAGATTTGGGCTTGGTTTCACTTCATTTGAACAGAATCACTATTTCAACATTACTGGACTCAGAAAGCTGAAAACTGACAATCTTGATCATTGAAGTCCTAACATTAGTTTTTGTGCATATAACTTCTAACACATTAAAAACTGTCTTACAGCATTGCAGAAAACATTGTATTTCATAAGGCATAAGCATCTATCAGTTTGGCAAGATTTGCACTTAATACTGAATGAAACAGCTTACTCTGATAGAGAGAAAAGCTTTTGAGCAGATTTGGGCTTGATTTCACTTCATTTGAACAGCAGCACTATTTCAACATTACTGGACTCAGAAAGCTGTAAACTGACAATCTTGATCATTGAAGTCCTAACATAAGTTTTTGTGCATATAACTTCTAACACATTAAAAACTGTCTTACAGCATTGCAGAAAACATTGAATTTCATAAGGCTTAAACATCTTTCAGTTTGGCAAGATTTGCACTGAATACTGAATGAAACAGCTTACTCTGATAGAGAGAAAAGCTTTTGAGCAGATTTGGGCTTGATTTCACTTCATTTGAACAGCAGCACTATTTCAACATTACTGGACTCAGAAAGCTGAAAACTGACAATCTTGATCATTGAAGTCCTAACATTAGTTTTTGTGCATATAACTTCTAACACATTAAAAACTGTCTTACAGCATTGCAGAAAACATTGTATTTCATAAGGCATAAGCATCTATCAGTTTGGCAAGATTTGCACTTAATACTGAATGAAACAGCTTACTCTGATAGAGAGAAAAGCTTTTGAGCAGATTTGGGCTTGGTTTCACTTCATTTGAACAGAATCACTATTTCAACATTACTGGACTCAGAAAGCTGTAAACTGACAATCTTGATCATTGAAGTCCAAACATTAGTATTTGTGCATATAACTTCTAACACATTAAAAACTGTCTTACAGCATTGCAGAAAACATTGTATTTCATAAGGCATAAGCATCTATCAGTTTGGCAAGATTTGCACTTAATACTGAATGAAACAGCTTACTCTGATAGAGAGAAAAGCTTTTGAGCAGATTTGGGCTTGATTTCACTTCATTTGAACAGCAGCACTATTTCAACATTACTGGACTCAGAAAGCTGTAAACTGACAATCTTGATCATTGAAGTCCTAACATTAGTTTTTGTGCATATAACTTCTAACACATTAAAAACTGTCTTTCAGCATTGCAGAAAACATTGTATTTCATAAGGCATAAGCATCTATCAGTTTGCCAGGATTTGCACTTAATACTGAATGAAACAGCTTACTCTGATAGAGAGAAAAGCTTTTGAGCAGATTTGGGCTTGGTTTCACTTCATTTGAACAGAATCACTATTTCAACATTACTGGACTCAGAAAGCTGAAAACTGACAATCTTGATCATTGAAGTCCTAACATTAGTTTTTGTGCATATAACTTCTAACACATTAAAAACTGTCTTACAGCATTGCAGAAAACATTGTATTTCATAAGGCATAAGCATCTATCAGTTTGGCAAGATTTGCACTTAATACTGAATGAAACAGCTTACTCTGATAGAGAGAAAAGCTTTTGAGCAGATTTGGGCTTGGTTTCACTTCATTTGAACAGAATCACTATTTCAACATTACTGGACTCAGAAAGCTGTAAACTGACAATCTTGATCATTGAAGTCCAAACATTAGTATTTGTGCATATAACTTCTAACACATTAAAAACTGTCTTACAGCATTGCAGAAAACATTGTATTTCATAAGGCATAAGCATCTATCAGTTTGGCAAGATTTGCACTTAATACTGAATGAAACAGCTTACTCTGATAGAGAGAAAAGCTTTTGAGCAGATTTGGGCTTGGTTTCACTTCATTTGAACAGAATCACTATTTCAACATTACTGGACTCAGAAAGCTGTAAACTGACAATCTTGATCATTGAAGTCCAAACATTAGTATTTGTGCATATAACTTCTAACACATTAAAAACTGTCTTACAGCATTGCAGAAAACATTGTATTTCATAAGGCATAAGCATCTATCAGTTTGGCAAGATTTGCACTTAATACTGAATGAAACAGCTTACTCTGATAGAGAGAAAAGCTTTTGAGCAGATTTGGGCTTGATTTCACTTCATTTGAACAGCAGCACTATTTCAACTTTACTGGACTCAGAAAGCTGTAAACTGACAATCTTGATCATTGAAGTCCTAACATTAGTTTTTGTGCATATAACTTCTAACACATTAAAAACTGTCTTTCAGCATTGCAGAAAACATTGTATTTCATAAGGCATAAGCATCTATCAGTTTGCCAAGATTTGCACTTAATACTGAATGAAACAGCTTACTCTGATAGAGAGAAAAGCTTTTGAGCAGATTTGGGCTTGATTTCACTTCATTTGAACAGCAGCACTATTTCAACATTACTGGACTCAGAAAGCTGTAAACTGACAATCTTGATCATTGAAGTCCTAACATAGGTTTTTGTGCATATAACTTCTAACACATTAAAAACTGTCTTACAGCATTGCAGAAAACATTGTATTTCATAAGGCTTAAACATCTTTCAGTTTGGCAAGATTTGCACTGAATACTGAATGAAACAGCTTACTCTGATAGAGAGAAAAGCTTTTGAGCAGATTTGGGCTTGATTTCACTTCATTTGAACAGCAGCACTATTTCAACATTACTGGACTCAGAAAGCTGTAAACTGACAATCTTGATCATTGAAGTCCTAACATAAGTTTTTGTGCATATAACTTCTAACACATTAAAAACTGTCTTACAGCATTGCAGAAAACATTGTATTTCATAAGGCATAAGCATCTATCAGTTTGGCAAGATTTGCACTTAATACTGAATGAAACAGCTTACTCTGATAGAGAGAAAAGCTTTTGAGCAGATTTGGGCTTGATTTCACTTCATTTGAACAGCAGCACTATTTCAACATTACTGGACTCAGAAAGCTGTAAACTGACAATCTTGATCATTGAAGTCCTAACATTAGTTTTTGTGCATATAACTTCTAACACATTAAAAACTGTCTTTCAGCATTGCAGAAAACATTGTATTTCATAAGGCATAAGCATCTATCAGTTTGCCAGGATTTGCACTTAATACTGAATGAAACAGCTTACTCTGATAGAGAGAAAAGCTTTTGAGCAGATTTGGGCTTGGTTTCACTTCATTTGAACAGAATCACTATTTCAACATTACTGGACTCAGAAAGCTGAAAACTGACAATCTTGATCATTGAAGTCCTAACATTAGTTTTTGTGCATATAACTTCTAACACATTAAAAACTGTCTTACAGCATTGCAGAAAACATTGTATTTCATAAGGCATAAGCATCTATCAGTTTGGCAAGATTTGCACTTAATACTGAATGAAACAGCTTACTCTGATAGAGAGAAAAGCTTTTGAGCAGATTTGGGCTTGGTTTCACTTCATTTGAACAGAATCACTATTTCAACATTACTGGACTCAGAAAGCTGTAAACTGACAATCTTGATCATTGAAGTCCAAACATTAGTATTTGTGCATATAACTTCTAACACATTAAAAACTGTCTTACAGCATTGCAGAAAACATTGTATTTCATAAGGCATAAGCATCTATCAGTTTGGCAAGATTTGCACTTAATACTGAATGAAACAGCTTACTCTGATAGAGAGAAAAGCTTTTGAGCAGATTTGGGCTTGGTTTCACTTCATTTGAACAGAATCACTATTTCAACATTACTGGACTCAGAAAGCTGTAAACTGACAATCTTGATCATTGAAGTCCAAACATTAGTATTTGTGCATATAACTTCTAACACATTAAAAACTGTCTTACAGCATTGCAGAAAACATTGTATTTCATAAGGCATAAGCATCTATCAGTTTGGCAAGATTTGCACTTAATACTGAATGAAACAGCTTACTCTGATAGAGAGAAAAGCTTTTGAGCAGATTTGGGCTTGATTTCACTTCATTTGAACAGCAGCACTATTTCAACTTTACTGGACTCAGAAAGCTGTAAACTGACAATCTTGATCATTGAAGTCCTAACATTAGTTTTTGTGCATATAACTTCTAACACATTAAAAACTGTCTTTCAGCATTGCAGAAAACATTGTATTTCATAAGGCATAAGCATCTATCAGTTTGCCAAGATTTGCACTTAATACTGAATGAAACAGCTTACTCTGATAGAGAGAAAAGCTTTTGAGCAGATTTGGGCTTGATTTCACTTCATTTGAACAGCAGCACTATTTCAACATTACTGGACTCAGAAAGCTGTAAACTGACAATCTTGATCATTGAAGTCCTAACATAGGTTTTTGTGCATATAACTTCTAACACATTAAAAACTGTCTTACAGCATTGCAGAAAACATTGTATTTCATTAGGCTTAAACATCTTTCAGTTTGGCAAGATTTGCACTGAATACTGAATGAAACAGCTTACTCTGATAGAGAGAAAAGCTTTTGAGCAGATTTGGGCTTGATTTCACTTCATTTGAACAGCAGCACTATTTCAACATTACTGGACTCAGAAAGCTGTAAACTGACAATCTTGATCATTGAAGTCCTAACATAAGTTTTTGTGCATATAACTTCTAACACATTAAAAACTGTCTTACAGCATTGCAGAAAACATTGTATTTCATAAGGCATAAGCATCTATCAGTTTGGCAAGATTTGCACTTAATACTGAATGAAACAGCTTACTCTGATAGAGAGAAAAGCTTTTGAGCAGATTTGGGCTTGGTTTCACTTCATTTGAACAGAATCACTATTTCAACATTACTGGACTCAGAAAGCTGTAAACTGACAATCTTGATCATTGAAGTCCTAACATTAGTTTTTGTGCATATAACTTCTAACACATTAAAAACTGTCTTACAGCATTGCAGAAAACATTGTATTTCATAAGGCATAAGCATCTATCAGTTTGGCAAGATTTGCACTTAATACTGAATGAAACAGCTTACTCTGATAGAGAGAAAAGCTTTTGAGCAGATTTGGGCTTGATTTCACTTCATTTGAACAGCAGCACTATTTCAACATTACTGGACTCAGAAAGCTGTAAACTGACAATCTTGATCATTGAAGTCCTAACATAAGTTTTTGTGCATATAACTTCTAACACATTAAAAACTGTCTTACAGCATTGCAGAAAACATTGTATTTCATAAGGCTTAAACATCTTTCAGTTTGGCAAGATTTGCACTGAATACTGAATGAAACAGCTTACTCTGATAGAGAGAAAAGCTTTTGAGCAGATTTGGGCTTGATTTCACTTCATTTGAACAGCAGCACTATTTCAACATTACTGGACTCAGAAAGCTGTAAACTGACAATCTTGATCATTGAAGTCCTAACATAAGTTTTTGTGCATATAACTTCTAACACATTAAAAACTGTCTTACAGCATTGCAGAAAACATTGTATTTCATAAGGCATAAGCATCTATCAGTTTGGCAAGATTTGCACTTAATACTGAATGAAACAGCTTACTCTGATAGAGAGAAAAGCTTTTGAGCAGATTTGGGCTTGGTTTCACTTCATTTGAACAGAATCACTATTTCAACATTACTGGACTCAGAAAGCTGTAAACTGACAATCTTGATCATTGAAGTCCTAACATTAGTTTTTGTGCATATAACTTCTAACACATTAAAAACTGTTTTACAGCATTGCAGAAAACATTGTATTTCATAAGGCATAAGCATCTATCAGTTTGGCAAGATTTGCACTTAATACTGAATGAAACAGCTTACTCTGATAGAGAGAAAAGCTTTTGAGCAGATTTGGGCTTGATTTCACTTCATTTGAACAGCAGCACTATTTCAACATTACTGGACTCAGAAAGCTGTAAACTGACAATCTTGATCTTTGAAGTCCTAACATTAGTTTTTGTGCATATAACTTCTAACACATTAAAAACTGTCTTACAGCATTGCAGAAAACATTGTGTTTCATAAGGCTTAAACATCTTTCAGTTTGGCAAGATTTGCACTTAATACTGAATGAAACAGCTTACTCTGATAGAGAGAAAAGCTTTTGAGCAGATTTGGGCTTGGTTTCACTTCATTTGAACAGAATCACTATTTCAACATTACTGGACTCAGAAAGCTGTAAACTGACAATCTTGATCATTGAAGTCCAAACATTAGTATTTGTGCATATAACTTCTAACACATTAAAACTGTCTTACAGCATTGCAGAAAACATTGTATTTCATAAGGCATAAGCATCTATCAGTTTGGCAAGATTTGCACTTAATACTGAATGAAACAGCTTTCTCTAATAGAGAGAAAAGCTTTTGAGCAGATTTGGGCTTGATTTCACTTCATTTGAACAGAATCACTATTTCAACATTACTGGACTCAGAAAGCTGAAAACTGACAATCTTGATCATTGAAGTCCTAACATTAGTTTTTGTGCATATAACTTCTAACACATTAAAAACTGTCTTTCAGCATTGCAGAAAACATTGTATTTCATAAGGCATAAGCATCTATCAGTTTGGCAAGATTTGCACTTAATACTGAATGAAACAGCTTACTCTGATAGAGAGAAAAGCTTTTGAGCAGATTTGGGCTTGGTTTCACTTCATTTGAACAGAATCACTATTTCAACATTACTGGACTCAGAAAGCTGAAAACTGACAATCTTGATCATTGAAGTCCTAACATTAGTTTTTGTGCATATAACTTCTAACACATTAAAAACTGTCTTACAGCATTGCAGAAAACATTGTATTTCATAAGGCATAAGCATCTATCAGTTTGCCAAGATTTGCACTTAATACTGAATGAAACAGCTTACTCTGATAGAGAGAAAAGCTTTTGAGCAGATTTGGGCTTGATTTCACTTCATTTGAACAGCAGCACTATTTCAACATTACTGGACTCAGAAAGCTGTAAACTGACAATCTTGATCATTGAAGTCTTAACATAAGTTTTTGTGCATATAACTTCTAACACATTAAAAACTGTCTTACAGCATTGCAGAAAACATTGTATTTCATAAGGCATAAGCATCTTTCAGTTTGGCAAGATTTGCACTTAATACTGAATGAAACAGCTTACTCTGATAGAGAGAAAAGCTTTTGAGCAGATTTGGGCTTGGTTTCACTTCATTTGAACAGAATCACTATTTCAACATTACTGGACTCAGAAAGCTGAAAACTGACAATCTTGATCATTGAAGTCCTAACATTAGTTTTTGTGCATATAACTTCTAACACATTAAAAACTGTCTTACAGCATTGCAGAAAACATTGTATTTCATAAGGCATAAGCATCTATCAGTTTGGCAAGATTTGCACTTAATACTGAATGAAACAGCTTACTCTGATAGAGAGAAAAGCTTTTGAGCAGATTTGGGCTTGATTTCACTTCATTTGAACAGCAGCACTATTTCAACATTACTGGACTCAGAAAGCTGTAAACTGACAATCTTGATCATTGAAGTCCTAACATAAGTTTTTGTGCATATAACTTCTAACACATTAAAAACTGTCTTACAGCATTGCAGAAAACATTGAATTTCATAAGGCTTAAACATCTTTCAGTTTGGCAAGATTTGCACTGAATACTGAATGAAACAGCTTACTCTGATAGAGAGAAAAGCTTTTGAGCAGATTTGGGCTTGATTTCACTTCATTTGAACAGCAGCACTATTTCAACATTACTGGACTCAGAAAGCTGAAAACTGACAATCTTGATCATTGAAGTCCTAACATTAGTTTTTGTGCATATAACTTCTAACACATTAAAAACTGTCTTACAGCATTGCAGAAAACATTGTATTTCATAAGGCATAAGCATCTATCAGTTTGGCAAGATTTGCACTTAATACTGAATGAAACAGCTTACTCTGATAGAGAGAAAAGCTTTTGAGCAGATTTGGGCTTGGTTTCACTTCATTTGAACAGAATCACTATTTCAACATTACTGGACTCAGAAAGCTGTAAACTGACAATCTTGATCATTGAAGTCCAAACATTAGTATTTGTGCATATAACTTCTAACACATTAAAAACTGTCTTACAGCATTGCAGAAAACATTGTATTTCATAAGGCATAAGCATCTATCAGTTTGGCAAGATTTGCACTTAATACTGAATGAAACAGCTTACTCTGATAGAGAGAAAAGCTTTTGAGCAGATTTGGGCTTGATTTCACTTCATTTGAACAGCAGCACTATTTCAACATTACTGGACTCAGAAAGCTGTAAACTGACAATCTTGATCATTGAAGTCCTAACATTAGTTTTTGTGCATATAACTTCTAACACATTAAAAACTGTCTTTCAGCATTGCAGAAAACATTGTATTTCATAAGGCATAAGCATCTATCAGTTTGGCAAGATTTGCACTTAATACTGAATGAAACAGCTTTCTCTAATAGAGAGAAAAGCTTTTGAGCAGATTTGGGCTTGATTTCACTTCATTTGAACAGCAGCACTATTTCAACATTACTGGACTCAGAAAGCTGTAAACTGACAATCTTGATCATTGAAGTCCTAACATAATTTTTTGTGCATATAACTTCTAACACATTAAAAACTGTCTTACTGCATTGCAGAAAACATTATATTTCATAAGGCATAAGCATCTATCAGTTTGGCAAGATTTGCACTTAATACTGAATGAAACAGCTTACTCTGATAGAGAGAAAAGCTTTTGAGCAGATTTGGGCTTGGTTTCACTTCATTTGAACAGAATCACTATTTCAACATTACTGGACTCAGAAAGCTGTAAACTGACAATCTTGATCATTGAAGTCCTAACATTAGTTTTTGTGCATATAACTTCTAACACATTAAAAACTGTCTTTCAGCATTGCAGAAAACATTGTATTTCATAAGGCATAAGCATCTATCAGTTTGGCAAGATTTGCACTTTATACTGAATGAAACAGCTTACTCTGATAGAGAGAAAAGCTTTTGAGCAGATTTGGGATTGATTTCACTTCATTTGAACAGCAGCACTATTTCAACATTACTGGACTCAGAAAGCTGTAAACTGACAATCTTGATCATTGAAGTCCTAACATAAGTTTTTGTGCATATAACTTCTAACACATTAAAAACTGTCTTACAGCATTGCAGAAAACATTGTGTTTCATAAGGCTTAAACATCTTTCAGTTTGGCAAGATTTGCACTTAATACTGAATGAAACAGCTTACTCTGATAGAGAGAAAAGCTTTTGAGCAGATTTGGGCTTGGTTTCACTTCATTTGAACAGAATCACTATTTCAACATTACTGGACTCAGAAAGCTGTAAACTGACAATCTTGATCATTGAAGTCCTAACATAAGTTTTTGTGCATATAACTTCTAACACATTAAAAACTGTCTTACAGCATTGCAGAAAACATTGTATTTCATAAGGCATAAGCATCTGTCAGTTTGGCAAGATTTGCACTTAATACTGAATGAAACAGCTTACTCTGATAGAGAGAAAAGCTTTTGAGCAGATTTGGGCTTGGTTTCACTTCATTTGAACAGAATCACTATTTCAACATTACTGGACTCAGAAAGCTGAAAACTGACAATCTTGATCATTGAAGTCCTAACATTAGTTTTTGTGCATATAACTTCTAACACATTAAAAACTGTCTTACAGCATTGCAGAAAACATTGTATTTCATAAGGCATAAGCATCTATCAGTTTGGCAAGATTTGCACTTAATACTGAATGAAACAGCTTACTCTGATAGAGAGAAAAGCTTTTGAGCAGATTTGGGCTTGATTTCACTTCATTTGAACAGCAGCACTATTTCAACATTACTGGACTCAGAAAGCTGTAAACTGACAATCTTGATCTTTGAAGTCCTAACATTAGTTTTTGTGCATATAACTTCTAACACATTAAAAACTGTCTTACAGCATTGCAGAAAACATTGTATTTCATAAGGCATAAGCATCTGTCAGTTTGGCAAGATTTGCACTTAATACTGAATGAAACAGCTTACTCTGATAGAGAGAAAAGCTTTTGAGCAGATTTGGGCTTGGTTTCACTTCATTTGAACAGAATCACTATTTCAACATTACTGGACTCAGAAAGCTGAAAACTGACAATCTTGATCATTGAAGTCCTAACATTAGTTTTTGTGCATATAACTTCTAACACATTAAAAACTGTCTTACAGCATTGCAGAAAACATTGTATTTCATAAGGCATAAGCATCTATCAGTTTGGCAAGATTTGCACTTAATACTGAATGAAACAGCTTACTCTGATAGAGAGAAAAGCTTTTGAGCAGATTTGGGCTTGATTTCACTTCATTTGAACAGCAGCACTATTTCAACATTACTGGACTCAGAAAGCTGTAAACTGACAATCTTGATCTTTGAAGTCCTAACATTAGTTTTTGTGCATATAACTTCTAACACATTAAAAACTGTCTTACAGCATTGCAGAAAACATTGTATTTCATAAGGCATAAGCATCTTTCAGTTTGGCAAGATTTGCACTTAATACTGAATGAAACAGCTTACTCTGATAGAGAGAAAAGCTTTTGAGCAGATTTGGGCTTAGTTTCACTTCATTTGAACAGAATCACTATTTCAACATTACTGGACTCAGAAAGCTGTAAACTGACAATCTTGATCATTGAAGTCCTAACATAAGTTTTTGTGCATATAACTTCTAACACATTAAAAACTGTCTTACAGCATTGCAGAAAACATTGTATTTCATAAGGCATAAGCATCTATCAGTTTGGCAAGATTTGCACTTAATACTGAATGAAACAGCTTACTCTGATAGAGAGAAAAGCTTTTGAGCAGATTTGGGCTTGGTTTCACTTCATTTGAACAGAATCACTATTTCAACATTACTGGACTCAGAAAGCTGTAAACTGACAATCTTGATCATTGAAGTCCTAACATTAGTTTTTGTGCATATAACTTCTAACACATTAAAAACTGTCTTACAGCATTGCAGAAAACATTGTATTTCATAAGGCATAAGCATCTATCAGTTTGGCAAGATTTGCACTTAATACTGAATGAAACAGCTTACTCTGATAGAGAGAAAAGCTTTTGAGCAGATTTGGGCTTGATTTCACTTCATTTGAACAGCAGCACTATTTCAACATTACTGGACTCAGAAAGCTGTAAACTGACAATCTTGATCTTTGAAGTCCTAACATTAGTTTTTGTGCATATAACTTCTAACACATTAAAAACTGTCTTACAGCATTGCAGAAAACATTGTATTTCATAAGGCATAAGCATCTTTCAGTTTGGCAAGATTTGCACTTAATACTGAATGAAACAGCTTACTCTGATAGAGAGAAAAGCTTTTGAGCAGATTTGGGCTTGGTTTCACTTCATTTGAACAGAATCACTATTTCAACATTACTGGACTCAGAAAGCTGTAAACTGACAATCTTGATCATTGAAGTCCTAACATTAGTTTTTGTGCATATAACTTCTAACACATTAAAAACTGTCTTTCAGCATTGCAGAAAACATTGTATTTCATAAGGCATAAGCATCTATCAGTTTGGCAAGATTTGCACTTAATACTGAATGAAACAGCTTACTCTGATAGAGAGAAAAGCTTTTGAGCAGATTTGGGCTTGGTTTCACTTCATTTGAACAGAATCACTATTTCAACATTACTGGACTCAGAAAGCTGAAAACTGACAATCTTGATCATTGAAGTCCTAACATTAGTTTTTGTGCATATAACTTCTAACACATTAAAAACTGTCTTACAGCATTGCAGAAAACATTGTATTTCATAAGGCATAAGCATCTATCAGTTTGCCAAGATTTGCACTTAATACTGAATGAAACAGCTTACTCTGATAGAGAGAAAAGCTTTTGAGCAGATTTGGGCTTGATTTCACTTCATTTGAACAGCAGCACTATTTCAACATTACTGGACTCAGAAAGCTGTAAACTGACAATCTTGATCATTGAAGTCCTAACATAAGTTTTTGTGCATATAACTTCTAACACATTAAAAACTGTCTTACAGCATTGCAGAAAACATTGTATTTCATAAGGCATAAGCATCTTTCAGTTTGGCAAGATTTGCACTTAATACTGAATGAAACAGCTTACTCTGATAGAGAGAAAAGCTTTTGAGCAGATTTGGGCTTGGTTTCACTTCATTTGAACAGAATCACTATTTCAACATTACTGGACTCAGAAAGCTGAAAACTGACAATCTTGATCATTGAAGTCCTAACATTAGTTTTTGTGCATATAACTTCTAACACATTAAAAACTGTCTTACAGCATTGCAGAAAACATTGTATTTCATAAGGCATAAGCATCTATCAGTTTGGCAAGATTTGCACTTAATACTGAATGAAACAGCTTACTCTGATAGAGAGAAAAGCTTTTGAGCAGATTTGGGCTTGATTTCACTTCATTTGAACAGCAGCACTATTTCAACATTACTGGACTCAGAAAGCTGTAAACTGACAATCTTGATCATTGAAGTCCTAACATAAGTTTTTGTGCATATAACTTCTAACACATTAAAAACTGTCTTACAGCATTGCAGAAAACATTGTATTTCATAAGGCTTAAACATCTTTCAGTTTGGCAAGATTTGCACTGAATACTGAATGAAACAGCTTACTCTGATAGAGAGAAAAGCTTTTGAGCAGATTTGGGCTTGATTTCACTTCATTTGAACAGCAGCACTATTTCAACATTACTGGACTCAGAAAGCTGAAAACTGACAATCTTGATCATTGAAGTCCTAACATTAGTTTTTGTGCATATAACTTCTAACACATTAAAAACTGTCTTACAGCATTGCAGAAAACATTGTATTTCATAAGGCATAAGCATCTATCAGTTTGGCAAGATTTGCACTTAATACTGAATGAAACAGCTTACTCTGATAGAGAGAAAAGCTTTTGAGCAGATTTGGGCTTGGTTTCACTTCATTTGAACAGAATCACTATTTCAACATTACTGGACTCAGAAAGCTGTAAACTGACAATCTTGATCATTGAAGTCCAAACATTAGTATTTGTGCATATAACTTCTAACACATTAAAAACTGTCTTACAGCATTGCAGAAAACATTGTATTTCATAAGGCATAAGCATCTATCAGTTTGGCAAGATTTGCACTTAATACTGAATGAAACAGCTTACTCTGATAGAGAGAAAAGCTTTTGAGCAGATTTGGGCTTGATTTCACTTCATTTGAACAGCAGCACTATTTCAACATTACTGGACTCAGAAAGCTGTAAACTGACAATCTTGATCATTGAAGTCCTAACATTAGTTTTTGTGCATATAACTTCTAACACATTAAAAACTGTCTTTCAGCATTGCAGAAAACATTGTATTTCATAAGGCATAAGCATCTATCAGTTTGGCAAGATTTGCACTTAATACTGAATGAAACAGCTTTCTCTAATAGAGAGAAAAGCTTTTGAGCAGATTTGGGCTTGATTTCACTTCATTTGAACAGAATCACTATTTCAACATTACTGGACTCAGAAAGCTGAAAACTGACAATCTTGATCATTGAAGTCCTAACATTAGTTTTTGTGCATATAACTTCTAACACATTAAAAACTGTCTTTCAGCATTGCAGAAAACATTGTATTTCATAAGGCATAAGCATCTATCAGTTTGGCAAGATTTGCACTTAATACTGAATGAAACAGCTTTCTCTAATAGAGAGAAAAGCTTTTGAGCAGATTTGGGCTTGATTTCACTTCATTTGAACAGAATCACTATTTCAACATTACTGGACTCAGAAAGCTGTAAACTGACAATCTTGATCATTGAAGTCCAAACATTAGTATTTGTGCATATAACTTCTAACACATTAAAAACTGTCTTACAGCATTGCAGAAAACATTGTATTTCATAAGGCATAAGCATCTATCAGTTTGGCAAGATTTGCACTTAATACTGAATGAAACAGCTTACTCTGATAGAGAGAAAAGCTTTTGAGCAGATTTGGGCTTGATTTCACTTCATTTGAACAGCAGCACTATTTCAACATTACTGGACTCAGAAAGCTGTAAACTGACAATCTTGATCATTGAAGTCCTAACATTAGTTTTTGTGCATATAACTTCTAACACATTAAAAACTGTCTTTCAGCATTGCAGAAAACATTGTATTTCATAAGGCATAAGCATCTATCAGTTTGGCAAGATTTGCACTTAATACTGAATGAAACAGCTTTCTCTAATAGAGAGAAAAGCTTTTGAGCAGATTTGGGCTTGATTTCACTTCATTTGAACAGAATCACTATTTCAACATTACTGGACTCAGAAAGCTGAAAACTGACAATCTTGATCATTGAAGTCCTAACATTAGTTTTTGTGCATATAACTTCTAACACATTAAAAACTGTCTTTCAGCATTGCAGAAAACATTGTATTTCATAAGGCATAAGCATCTATCAGTTTGGCAAGATTTGCACTTAATACTGAATGAAACAGCTTACTCTGATAGAGAGAAAAGCTTTTGAGCAGATTTGGGCTTGATTTCACTTCATTTGAACAGCAGCACTATTTCAACATTACTGGACTCAGAAAGCTGTAAACTGACAATCTTGATCATTGAAGTCCTAACATTAGTTTTTGTGCATATAACTTCTAACACATTAAAAACTGTCTTTCAGCATTGCAGAAAACATTGTATTTCATAAGGCATAAGCATCTATCAGTTTGGCAAGATTTGCACTTAATACTGAATGAAACAGCTTACTCTGATAGAGAGAAAAGCTTTTGAGCAGATTTGGGATTGATTTCACTTCATTTGAACAGCAGCACTATTTCAACATTACTGGACTCAGAAAGCTGTAAACTGACAATCTTGATCATTGAAGTCCTAACATAAGTTTTTGTGCATATAACTTCTAACAAATTAAAAACTGTCTTACAGCATTGCAGAAAACATTGTGTTTCATAAGGCTTAAACATCTTTCAGTTTGGCAAGATTTGCACTTAATACTGAATGAAACAGCTTACTCTGATAGAGAGAAAAGCTTTTGAGCAGATTTGGGCTTGGTTTCACTTCATTTGAACAGAATCACTATTTCAACATTACTGGACTCAGAAAGCTGTAAACTGACAATCTTGATCATTGAAGTCCTAACATAAGTTTTTGTGCATATAACTTCTAACACATTAAAAACTGTCTTACAGCATTGCAGAAAACATTGTATTTCATAAGGCATAAGCATCTATCAGTTTGGCAAGATTTGCACTTAATACTGAATGAAACAGCTTACTCTGATAGAGAGAAAAGCTTTTGAGCAGATTTGGGCTTGGTTTCACTTCATTTGAACAGAATCACTATTTCAACATTACTGGACTCAGAAAGCTGAAAACTGACAATCTTGATCATTGAAGTCCTAACATTAGTTTTTGTGCATATAACTTCTAACACATTAAAAACTGTCTTACAGCATTGCAGAAAACATTGTATTTCATAAGGCATAAGCATCTATCAGTTTGGCAAGATTTGCACTTAATACTGAATGAAACAGCTTACTCTGATAGAGAGAAAAGCTTTTGAGCAGATTTGGGCTTGATTTCACTTCATTTGAACAGCAGCACTATTTCAACATTACTGGACTCAGAAAGCTGTAAACTGACAATCTTGATCTTTGAAGTCCTAACATTAGTTTTTGTGCATATAACTTCTAACACATTAAAAACTGTCTTACAGCATTGCAGAAAACATTGTATTTCATAAGGCATAAGCATCTTTCAGTTTGGCAAGATTTGCACTTAATACTGAATGAAACAGCTTACTCTGATAGAGAGAAAAGCTTTTGAGCAGATTTGGGCTTGGTTTCACTTCATTTGAACAGAATCACTATTTCAACATTACTGGACTCAGAAAGCTGTAAACTGACAATCTTGATCATTGAAGTCCTAACATAAGTTTTTGTGCATATAACTTCTAACACATTAAAAACTGTCTTACAGCATTGCAGAAAACATTGTATTTCATAAGGCATAAGCATCTATCAGTTTGGCAAGATTTGCACTTAATACTGAATGAAACAGCTTACTCTGATAGAGAGAAAAGCTTTTGAGCAGATTTGGGCTTGGTTTCACTTCATTTGAACAGAATCACTATTTCAACATTACTGGACTCAGAAAGCTGTAAACTGACAATCTTGATCATTGAAGTCCTAACATTAGTTTTTGTGCATATAACTTCTAACACATTAAAAACTGTCTTACAGCATTGCAGAAAACATTGTATTTCATAAGGCATAAGCATCTATCAGTTTGGCAAGATTTGCACTTAATACTGAATGAAACAGCTTACTCTGATAGAGAGAAAAGCTTTTGAGCAGATTTGGGCTTGATTTCACTTCATTTGAACAGCAGCACTATTTCAACATTACTGGACTCAGAAAGCTGTAAACTGACAATCTTGATCTTTGAAGTCCTAACATTAGTTTTTGTGCATATAACTTCTAACACATTAAAAACTGTCTTACAGCATTGCAGAAAACATTGTATTTCATAAGGCATAAGCATCTTTCAGTTTGGCAAGATTTGCACTTAATACTGAATGAAACAGCTTACTCTGATAGAGAGAAAAGCTTTTGAGCAGATTTGGGCTTGGTTTCACTTCATTTGAACAGAATCACTATTTCAACATTACTGGACTCAGAAAGCTGTAAACTGACAATCTTGATCATTGAAGTCCTAACATTAGTTTTTGTGCATATAACTTCTAACACATTAAAAACTGTCTTTCAGCATTGCAGAAAACATTGTATTTCATAAGGCATAAGCATCTATCAGTTTGGCAAGATTTGCACTTAATACTGAATGAAACAGCTTTCTCTAATAGAGAGAAAAGCTTTTGAGCAGATTTGGGCTTGATTTCACTTCATTTGAACAGAATCACTATTTCAACATTACTGGACTCAGAAAGCTGAAAACTGACAATCTTGATCATTGAAGTCCTAACATTAGTTTTTGTGCATATAACTTCTAACACATTAAAAACTGTCTTTCAGCATTGCAGAAAACATTGTATTTCATAAGGCATAAGCATCTATCAGTTTGGCAAGATTTGCACTTAATACTGAATGAAACAGCTTACTCTGATAGAGAGAAAAGCTTTTGAGCAGATTTGGGCTTGGTTTCACTTCATTTGAACAGAATCACTATTTCAACATTACTGGACTCAGAAAGCTGAAAACTGACAATCTTGATCATTGAAGTCCTAACATTAGTTTTTGTGCATATAACTTCTAACACATTAAAAACTGTCTTACAGCATTGCAGAAAACATTGTATTTCATAAGGCATAAGCATCTATCAGTTTGGCAAGATTTGCACTTAATACTGAATGAAACAGCTTACTCTGATAGAGAGAAAAGCTTTTGAGCAGATTTGGGCTTGGTTTCACTTCATTTGAACAGAATCACTATTTCAACATTACTGGACTCAGAAAGCTGTAAACTGACAATCTTGATCATTGAAGTCCAAACATTAGTATTTGTGCATATAACTTCTAACACATTAAAAACTGTCTTACAGCATTGCAGAAAACATTGTATTTCATAAGGCATAAGCATCTATCAGTTTGGCAAGATTTGCACTTAATACTGAATGAAACAGCTTACTCTGATAGAGAGAAAAGCTTTTGAGCAGATTTGGGCTTGATTTCACTTCATTTGAACAGCAGCACTATTTCAACATTACTGGACTCAGAAAGCTGTAAACTGACAATCTTGATCATTGAAGTCCTAACATTAGTTTTTGTGCATATAACTTCTAACACATTAAAAACTGTCTTTCAGCATTGCAGAAAACATTGTATTTCATAAGGCATAAGCATCTATCAGTTTGGCAAGATTTGCACTTAATACTGAATGAAACAGCTTTCTCTAATAGAGAGAAAAGCTTTTGAGCAGATTTGGGCTTGATTTCACTTCATTTGAACAGAATCACTATTTCAACATTACTGGACTCAGAAAGCTGAAAACTGACAATCTTGATCATTGAAGTCCTAACATTAGTTTTTGTGCATATAACTTCTAACACATTAAAAACTGTCTTTCAGCATTGCAGAAAACATTGTATTTCATAAGGCATAAGCATCTATCAGTTTGGCAAGATTTGCACTTAATACTGAATGAAACAGCTTACTCTGATAGAGAGAAAAGCTTTTGAGCAGATTTGGGCTTGGTTTCACTTCATTTGAACAGAATCACTATTTCAACATTACTGGACTCAGAAAGCTGTAAACTGACAATCTTGATCATTGAAGTCCAAACATTAGTATTTGTGCATATAACTTCTAACACATTAAAAACTGTCTTACAGCATTGCAGAAAACATTGTATTTCATAAGGCATAAGCATCTATCAGTTTGGCAAGATTTGCACTTAATACTGAATGAAACAGCTTACTCTGATAGAGAGAAAAGCTTTTGAGCAGATTTGGGCTTGGTTTCACTTCATTTGAACAGAATCACTATTTCAACATTACTGGACTCAGAAAGCTGAAAACTGACAATCTTGATCATTGAAGTCCTAACATAAGTTTTTGTGCATATAACTTCTAACACATTAAAAACTGTCTTACAGCATTGCAGAAAACATTGTATTTCACAAGGCATAAGCATCTATCAGTTTGGCAAGATTTGCACTTAATACTGAATGAAACAGCTTACTCTGATAGAGAGAAAAGCTTTTGAGCAGATTTGGGCTTGGTTTCACTTCATTTGAACAGAATCACTATTTCAACATTACTGGACTCAGAAAGCTGTAAACTGACAATCTTGATCATTGAAGTCCAAACATTAGTATTTGTGCATATAACTTCTAACACATTAAAAACTGTCTTACAGCATTGCAGAAAACATTGTATTTCATAAGGCATAAGCATCTATCAGTTTGGCAAGATTTGCACTTAATACTGAATGAAACAGCTTACTCTGATAGAGAGAAAAGCTTTTGAGCAGATTTGGGCTTGGTTTCACTTCATTTGAACAGAATCACTATTTCAACATTACTGGACTCAGAAAGCTGTAAACTGACAATCTTGATCATTGAAGTCCAAACATTAGTATTTGTGCATATAACTTCTAACACATTAAAAACTGTCTTACAGCATTGCAGAAAACATTGTATTTCATAAGGCATAAGCATCTATCAGTTTGGCAAGATTTGCACTTAATACTGAATGAAACAGCTTACTCTGATAGAGAGAAAAGCTTTTGAGCAGATTTGGGCTTGATTTCACTTCATTTGAACAGCAGCACTATTTCAACATTACTGGACTCAGAAAGCTGTAAACTGACAATCTTGATCATTGAAGTCCTGACATTAGTTTTTGTGCATATAACTTCTAACACATTAAAAACTGTCTTTCAGCATTGCAGAAAACATTGTATTTCATAAGGCATAAGCATCTATCAGTTTGCCAAGATTTGCACTTAATACTGAATGAAACAGCTTACTCTGATAGAGAGAAAAGCTTTTGAGCAGATTTGGGCTTGATTTCACTTCATTTGAACAGCAGCACTATTTCAACATTACTGGACTCAGAAAGCTGTAAACTGACAATCTTGATCATTGAAGTCCTAACATAAGTTTTTGTGCATATAACTTCTAACACATTAAAAACTGTCTTACAGCATTGCAGAAAACATTGTATTTCATAAGGCTTAAACATCTTTCAGTTTGGCAAGATTTGCACTTAATACTGAATGAAACAGCTTACTCTGATAGAGAGAAAAGCTTTTGAGCAGATTTGGGCTTGGTTTCACTTCATTTGAACAGAATCACTATTTCAACATTACTGGACTCAGAAAGCTGTAAACTGACAATCTTGATCATTGAAGTCCAAACATTAGTATTTGTGCATATAACTTCTAACACATTAAAAACTGTCTTACAGCATTGCAGAAAACATTGTATTTCATAAGGCATAAGCATCTATCAGTTTGGCAAGATTTGCACTTAATACTGAATGAAACAGCTTACTCTGATAGAGAGAAAAGCTTTTGAGCAGATTTGGGCTTGGTTTCACTTCATTTGAACAGAATCACTATTTCAACATTACTGGACTCAGAAAGCTGAAAACTGACAATCTTGATCATTGAAGTCCTAACATAAGTTTTTGTGCATATAACTTCTAACACATTAAAAACTGTCTTACAGCATTGCAGAAAACATTGTATTTCACAAGGCATAAGCATCTATCAATTTGGCAAGATTTGCACTTAATACTGAATGAAACAGCTTACTCTGATAGAGAGAAAAGCTTTTGAGCAGATTTGGGCTTGGTTTCACTTCATTTGAACAGAATCACTATTTCAACATTACTGGACTCAGAAAGCTGTAAACTGACAATCTTGATCATTGAAGTCCAAACATTAGTATTTGTGCATATAACTTCTAACACATTAAAAACTGTCTTACAGCATTGCAGAAAACATTGTATTTCATAAGGCATAAGCATCTATCAGTTTGGCAAGATTTGCACTTAATACTGAATGAAACAGCTTACTCTGATAGAGAGAAAAGCTTTTGAGCAGATTTGGGCTTGGTTTCACTTCATTTGAACAGAATCACTATTTCAACATTACTGGACTCAGAAAGCTGTAAACTGACAATCTTGATCATTGAAGTCCAAACATTAGTATTTGTGCATATAACTTCTAACACATTAAAAACTGTCTTACAGCATTGCAGAAAACATTGTATTTCATAAGGCATAAGCATCTATCAGTTTGGCAAGATTTGCATTTAATACTGAATGAAACAGCTTACTCTGATAGAGAGAAAAGCTTTTGAGCAGATTTGGGCTTGATTTCACTTCATTTGAACAGCAGCACTATTTCAACTTTACTGGACTCAGAAAGCTGTAAACTGACAATCTTGATCATTGAAGTCCTAACATTAGTTTTTGTGCATATAACTTCTAACACATTAAAAACTGTCTTTCAGCATTGCAGAAAACATTGTATTTCATAAGGCATAAGCATCTATCAGTTTGCCAAGATTTGCACTTAATACTGAATGAAACAGCTTACTCTGATAGAGAGAAAAGCTTTTGAGCAGATTTGGGCTTGATTTCACTTCATTTGAACAGCAGCACTATTTCAACATTACTGGACTCAGAAAGCTGTAAACTGACAATCTTGATCATTGAAGTCCTAACATAAGTTTTTGTGCATATAACTTCTAACACATTAAAAACTGTCTTACAGCATTGCAGAAAACATTGTATTTCATAAGGCATAAGCATCTATCAGTTTGGCAAGATTTGCACTTAATACTGAATGAAACAGCTTACTCTGATAGAGAGAAAAGCTTTTGAGCAGATTTGGGCTTGGTTTCACTTCATTTGAACAGAATCACTATTTCAACATTACTGGACTCAGAAAGCTGTAAACTGACAATCTTGATCATTGAAGTCCTAACATTAGTTTTTGTGCATATAACTTCTAACACATTAAAAACTGTCTTACAGCATTGCAGAAAACATTGTATTTCATAAGGCATAAGCATCTATCAGTTTGGCAAGATTTGCACTTAATACTGAATGAAACAGCTTACTCTGATAGAGAGAAAAGCTTTTGAGCAGATTTGGGCTTGATTTCACTTCATTTGAACAGCAGCACTATTTCAACATTACTGGACTCAGAAAGCTGTAAACTGACAATCTTGATCTTTGAAGTCCTAACATTAGTTTTTGTGCATATAACTTCTAACACATTAAAAACTGTCTTACAGCATTGCAGAAAACATTGTATTTCATAAGGCATAAGCATCTTTCAGTTTGGCAAGATTTGCACTTAATACTGAATGAAACAGCTTACTCTGATAGAGAGAAAAGCTTTTGAGCAGATTTGGGCTTGGTTTCACTTCATTTGAACAGAATCACTATTTCAACATTACTGGACTCAGAAAGCTGTAAACTGACAATCTTGATCATTGAAGTCCTAACATTAGTTTTTGTGCATATAACTTCTAACACATTAAAAACTGTCTTTCAGCATTGCAGAAAACATTGTATTTCATAAGGCATAAGCATCTATCAGTTTGGCAAGATTTGCACTTAATACTGAATGAAACAGCTTTCTCTAATAGAGAGAAAAGCTTTTGAGCAGATTTGGGCTTGATTTCACTTCATTTGAACAGAATCACTATTTCAACATTACTGGACTCAGAAAGCTGAAAACTGACAATCTTGATCATTGAAGTCCTAACATTAGTTTTTGTGCATATAACTTCTAACACATTAAAAACTGTCTTTCAGCATTGCAGAAAACATTGTATTTCATAAGGCATAAGCATCTATCAGTTTGGCAAGATTTGCACTTAATACTGAATGAAACAGCTTACTCTGATAGAGAGAAAAGCTTTTGAGCAGATTTGGGCTTGGTTTCACTTCATTTGAACAGAATCACTATTTCAACATTACTGGACTCAGAAAGCTGAAAACTGACAATCTTGATCATTGAAGTCCTAACATTAGTTTTTGTGCATATAACTTCTAACACAATAAAAACTGTCTTACAGCATTGCAGAAAACATTGTATTTCATAAGGCATAAGCATCTATCAGTTTGCCAAGATTTGCACTTAATACTGAATGAAACAGCTTACTCTGATAGAGAGAAAAGCTTTTGAGCAGATTTGGGCTTGATTTCACTTCATTTGAACAGCAGCACTATTTCAACATTACTGGACTCAGAAAGCTGTAAACTGACAATCTTGATCATTGAAGTCCTAACATAAGTTTTTGTGCATATAACTTCTAACACATTAAAAACTGTCTTACAGCATTGCAGAAAACATTGTATTTCATAAGGCATAAGCATCTTTCAGTTTGGCAAGATTTGCACTTAATACTGAATGAAACAGCTTACTCTGATAGAGAGAAAAGCTTTTGAGCAGATTTGGGCTTGGTTTCACTTCATTTGAACAGAATCACTATTTCAACATTACTGGACTCAGAAAACTGAAAACTGACAATCTTGATCATTGAAGTCCTAACATTAGTTTTTGTGCATATAACTTCTAACACATTAAAAACTGTCTTACAGCATTGCAGAAAACATTGTATTTCATAAGGCATAAGCATCTATCAGTTTGGCAAGATTTGCACTTAATACTGAATGAAACAGCTTACTCTGATAGAGAGAAAAGCTTTTGAGCAGATTTGGGCTTGATTTCACTTCATTTGAACAGCAGCACTATTTCAACATTACTGGACTCAGAAAGCTGTAAACTGACAATCTTGATCATTGAAGTCCTAACATAAGTTTTTGTGCATATAACTTCTAACACATTAAAAACTGTCTTACAGCATTGCAGAAAACATTGTATTTCATAAGGCATAAGCATCTATCAGTTTGCCAAGATTTGCACTTAATACTGAATGAAACAGCTTACTCTGATAGAGAGAAAAGCTTTTGAGCAGATTTGGGCTTGATTTCACTTCATTTGAACAGCAGCACTATTTCAACATTACTGGACTCAGAAAGCTGTAAACTGACAATCTTGATCATTGAAGTCCTAACATAAGTTTTTGTGCATATAACTTCTAACACATTAAAAACTGTCTTACAGCATTGCAGAAAACATTGTATTTCATAAGGCTTAAACATCTTTCAGTTTGGCAAGATTTGCACTGAATACTGAATGAAACAGCTTACTCTGATAGAGAGAAAAGCTTTTGAGCAGATTTGGGCTTGATTTCACTTCATTTGAACAGCAGCACTATTTCAACATTACTGGACTCAGAAAGCTGTAAACTGACAATCTTGATCATTGAAGTCCTAACATAAGTTTTTGTGCATATAACTTCTAACACATTAAAAACTGTCTTACAGCATTGCAGAAAACATTGTATTTCATAAGGCATAAGCATCTATCAGTTTGGCAAGATTTGCACTTAATACTGAATGAAACAGCTTACTCTGATAGAGAGAAAAGCTTTTGAGCAGATTTGGGCTTGGTTTCACTTCATTTCAACAGAATCACTATTTCAACATTACTGGACTCAGAAAGCTGTAAACTGACAATCTTGATCATTGAAGTCCTAACATTAGTTTTTGTGCATATAACTTCTAACACATTAAAAACTGTCTTACAGCATTGCAGAAAACATTGTATTTCATAAGGCATAAGCATCTATCAGTTTGGCAAGATTTGCACTTAATACTGAATGAAACAGCTTACTCTGATAGAGAGAAAAGCTTTTGAGCAGATTTGGGCTTGATTTCACTTCATTTGAACAGCAGCACTATTTCAACATTACTGGACTCAGAAAGCTGTAAACTGACAATCTTGATCTTTGAAGTCCTAACATTAGTTTTTGTGCATATAACTTCTAACACATTAAAAACTGTCTTACAGCATTGCAGAAAACATTGTATTTCATAAGGCATAAGCATCTTTCAGTTTGGCAAGATTTGCACTTAATACTGAATGAAACAGCTTACTCTGATAGAGAGAAAAGCTTTTGAGCAGATTTGGGCTTGGTTTCACTTCATTTGAACAAAATCACTATTTCAACATTACTGGACTCAGAAAGCTGTAAACTGACAATCTTGATCATTGAAGTCCTAACATTAGTTTTTGTGCATATAACTTCTAACACATTAAAAACTGTCTTTCAGCATTGCAGAAAACATTGTATTTCATAAGGCATAAGCATCTATCAGTTTGGCAAGATTTGCACTTAATACTGAATGAAACAGCTTTCTCTAATAGAGAGAAAAGCTTTTGAGCAGATTTGGGCTTGATTTCACTTCATTTGAACAGAATCACTATTTCAACATTACTGGACTCAGAAAGCTGAAAACTGACAATCTTGATCATTGAAGTCCTAACATTAGTTTTTGTGCATATAACTTCTAACACATTAAAAACTGTCTTACAGCATTGCAGAAAACATTGTATTTCATAAGGCATAAGCATCTATCAGTTTGCCAAGATTTGCACTTAATACTGAATGAAACAGCTTACTCTGATAGAGAGAAAAGCTTTTGAGCAGATTTGGGCTTGATTTCACTTCATTTGAACAGCAGCACTATTTCAACATTACTGGACTCAGAAAGCTGTAAACTGACAATCTTGATCATTGAAGTCTTAACATAAGTTTTTGTGCATATAACTTCTAACACATTAAAAACTGTCTTACAGCATTGCAGAAAACATTGTATTTCATAAGGCATAAGCATCTATCAGTTTGGCAAGATTTGCACTTAATACTGAATGAAACAGCTTACTCTGATAGAGAGAAAAGCTTTTGAGCAGATTTGGGCTTGATTTCACTTCATTTGAACAGCAGCACTATTTCAACATTACTGGACTCAGAAAGCTGTAAACTGACAATCTTGATCTTTGAAGTCCTAACATTAGTTTTTGTGCATATAACTTCTAACACATTAAAAACTGTCTTACAGCATTGCAGAAAACATTGTATTTCATAAGGCATAAGCATCTTTCAGTTTGGCAAGATTTGCACTTAATACTGAATGAAACAGCTTACTCTGATAGAGAGAAAAGCTTTTGAGCAGATTTGGGCTTGGTTTCACTTCATTTGAACAGAATCACTATTTCAACATTACTGGACTCAGAAAGCTGTAAACTGACAATCTTGATCATTGAAGTCCTAACATTAGTTTTTGTGCATATAACTTCTAACACATTAAAAACTGTCTTTCAGCATTGCAGAAAACATTGTATTTCATAAGGCATAAGCATCTATCAGTTTGGCAAGATTTGCACTTAATACTGAATGAAACAGCTTTCTCTAATAGAGAGAAAAGCTTTTGAGCAGATTTGGGCTTGATTTCACTTCATTTGAACAGAATCACTATTTCAACATTACTGGACTCAGAAAGCTGAAAACTGACAATCTTGATCATTGAAGTCCTAACATTAGTTTTTGTGCATATAACTTCTAACACATTAAAAACTGTCTTTCAGCATTGCAGAAAACATTGTATTTCATAAGGCATAAGCATCTATCAGTTTGGCAAGATTTGCACTTAATACTGAATGAAACAGCTTACTCTGATAGAGAGAAAAGCTTTTGAGCAGATTTGGGCTTGGTTTCACTTCATTTGAACAGAATCACTATTTCAACATTACTGGACTCAGAAAGCTGAAAACTGACAATCTTGATCATTGAAGTCCTAACATTAGTTTTTGTGCATATAACTTCTAACACATTAAAAACTGTCTTTCAGCATTGCAGAAAACATTGTATTTCATAAGGCATAAGCATCTATCAGTTTGGCAAGATTTGCACTTAATACTGAATGAAACAGCTTACTCTGATAGAGAGAAAAGCTTTTGAGCAGATTTGGGCTTGGTTTCACTTCATTTGAACAGAATCACTATTTCAACATTACTGGACTCAGAAAGCTGAAAACTGACAATCTTGATCATTGAAGTCCTAACATTAGTTTTTGTGCATATAACTTCTAACACATTAAAAACTGTCTTACAGCATTGCAGAAAACATTGTATTTCATAAGGCATAAGCATCTATCAGTTTGGCAAGATTTGCACTTAATACTGAATGAAACAGCTTACTCTGATAGAGAGAAAAGCTTTTGAGCAGATTTGGGCTTGGTTTCACTTCATTTGAACAGAATCACTATTTCAACATTACTGGACTCAGAAAGCTGTAAACTGACAATCTTGATCATTGAAGTCCAAACATTAGTATTTGTGCATATAACTTCTAACACATTAAAAACTGTCTTACAGCATTGCAGAAAACATTGTATTTCATAAGGCATAAGCATCTATCAGTTTGGCAAGATTTGCACTTAATACTGAATGAAACAGCTTACTCTGATAGAGAGAAAAGCTTTTGAGCAGATTTGGGCTTGATTTCACTTCATTTGAACAGCAGCACTATTTCAACATTACTGGACTCAGAAAGCTGTAAACTGACAATCTTGATCATTGAAGTCCTAACATTAGTTTTTGTGCATATAACTTCTAACACATTAAAAACTGTCTTTCAGCATTGCAGAAAACATTGTATTTCATAAGGCATAAGCATCTATCAGTTTGGCAAGATTTGCACTTAATACTGAATGAAACAGCTTTCTCTAATAGAGAGAAAAGCTTTTGAGCAGATTTGGGCTTGATTTCACTTCATTTGAACAGAATCACTGTTTCAACATTACTGGACTCAGAAAGCTGAAAACTGACAATCTTGATCATTGAAGTCCTAACATTAGTTTTTGTGCATATAACTTCTAACACATTAAAAACTGTCTTTCAGCATTGCAGAAAACATTGTATTTCATAAGGCATAAGCATCTATCAGTTTGGCAAGATTTGCACTTAATACTGAATGAAACAGCTTACTCTGATAGAGAGAAAAGCTTTTGAGCAGATTTGGGCTTGGTTTCACTTCATTTGAACAGAATCACTATTTCAACATTACTGGACTCAGAAAGCTGTAAACTGACAATCTTGATCATTGAAGTCCAAACATTAGTATTTGTGCATATAACTTCTAACACATTAAAAACTGTCTTACAGCATTGCAGAAAACATTGTATTTCATAAGGCATAAGCATCTATCAGTTTGGCAAGATTTGCACTTAATACTGAATGAAACAGCTTACTCTGATAGAGAGAAAAGCTTTTGAGCAGATTTGGGCTTGGTTTCACTTCATTTGAACAGAATCACTATTTCAACATTACTGGACTCAGAAAGCTGAAAACTGACAATCTTGATCATTGAAGTCCTAACATAAGTTTTTGTGCATATAACTTCTAACACATTAAAAACTGTCTTACAGCATTGCAGAAAACATTGTATTTCACAAGGCATAAGCATCTATCAGTTTGGCAAGATTTGCACTTAATACTGAATGAAACAGCTTACTCTGATAGAGAGAAAAGCTTTTGAGCAGATTTGGGCTTGGTTTCACTTCATTTGAACAGAATCACTATTTCAACATTACTGGACTCAGAAAGCTGTAAACTGACAATCTTGATCATTGAAGTCCAAACATTAGTATTTGTGCATATAACTTCTAACACATTAAAAACTGTCTTACAGCATTGCAGAAAACATTGTATTTCATAAGGCATAAGCATCTATCAGTTTGGCAAGATTTGCACTTAATACTGAATGAAACAGCTTACTCTGATAGAGAGAAAAGCTTTTGAGCAGATTTGGGCTTGGTTTCACTTCATTTGAACAGAATCACTATTTCAACATTACTGGACTCAGAAAGCTGTAAACTGACAATCTTGATCATTGAAGTCCAAACATTAGTATTTGTGCATATAACTTCTAACACATTAAAAACTGTCTTACAGCATTGCAGAAAACATTGTATTTCATAAGGCATAAGCATCTATCAGTTTGGCAAGATTTGCACTTAATACTGAATGAAACAGCTTACTCTGATAGAGAGAAAAGCTTTTGAGCAGATTTGGGCTTGATTTCACTTCATTTGAACAGCAGCACTATTTCAACTTTACTGGACTCAGAAAGCTGTAAACTGACAATCTTGATCATTGAAGTCCTAACATTAGTTTTTGTGCATATAACTTCTAACACATTAAAAACTGTCTTTCAGCATTGCAGAAAACATTGTATTTCATAAGGCATAAGCATCTATCAGTTTGCCAAGATTTGCACTTAATACTGAATGAAACAGCTTACTCTGATAGAGAGAAAAGCTTTTGAGCAGATTTGGGCTTGATTTCACTTCATTTGAACAGCAGCACTATTTCAACATTACTGGACTCAGAAAGCTGTAAACTGACAATCTTGATCATTGAAGTCCTAACATAAGTTTTTGTGCATATAACTTCTAACACATTAAAAACTGTCTTACAGCATTGCAGAAAACATTGTATTTCATAAGGCATAAGCATCTATCAGTTTGGCAAGATTTGCACTTAATACTGAATGAAACAGCTTACTCTGATAGAGAGAAAAGCTTTTGAGCAGATTTGGGCTTGGTTTCACTTCATTTGAACAGAATCACTATTTCAACATTACTGGACTCAGAAAGCTGTAAACTGACAATCTTGATCATTGAAGTCCTAACATTAGTTTTTGTGCATATAACTTCTAACACATTAAAAACTGTCTTACAGCATTGCAGAAAACATTGTATTTCATAAGGCATAAGCATCTATCAGTTTGGCAAGATTTGCACTTAATACTGAATGAAACAGCTTACTCTGATAGAGAGAAAAGCTTTTGAGCAGATTTGGGCTTGATTTCACTTCATTTGAACAGCAGCACTATTTCAACATTACTGGACTCAGAAAGCTGTAAACTGACAATCTTGATCTTTGAAGTCCTAACATTAGTTTTTGTGCATATAACTTCTAACACATTAAAAACTGTCTTACAGCATTGCAGAAAACATTGTATTTCATAAGGCATAAGCATCTTTCAGTTTGGCAAGATTTGCACTTAATACTGAATGAAACAGCTTACTCTGATAGAGAGAAAAGCTTTTGAGCAGATTTGGGCTTGGTTTCACTTCATTTGAACAGAATCACTATTTCAACATTACTGGACTCAGAAAGCTGTAAACTGACAATCTTGATCATTGAAGTCCTAACATTAGTTTTTGTGCATATAACTTCTAACACATTAAAAACTGTCTTTCAGCATTGCAGAAAACATTGTATTTCATAAGGCATAAGCATCTATCAGTTTGGCAAGATTTGCACTTAATACTGAATGAAACAGCTTTCTCTAATAGAGAGAAAAGCTTTTGAGCAGATTTGGGCTTGATTTCACTTCATTTGAACAGAATCACTATTTCAACATTACTGGACTCAGAAAGCTGAAAACTGACAATCTTGATCATTGAAGTCCTAACATTAGTTTTTGTGCATATAACTTCTAACACATTAAAAACTGTCTTTCAGCATTGCAGAAAACATTGTATTTCATAAGGCATAAGCATCTATCAGTTTGGCAAGATTTGCACTTAATACTGAATGAAACAGCTTACTCTGATAGAGAGAAAAGCTTTTGAGCAGATTTGGGCTTGGTTTCACTTCATTTGAACAGAATCACTATTTCAACATTACTGGACTCAGAAAGCTGAAAACTGACAATCTTGATCATTGAAGTCCTAACATTAGTTTTTGTGCATATAACTTCTAACACAATAAAAACTGTCTTACAGCATTGCAGAAAACATTGTATTTCATAAGGCATAAGCATCTATCAGTTTGCCAAGATTTGCACTTAATACTGAATGAAACAGCTTACTCTGATAGAGAGAAAAGCTTTTGAGCAGATTTGGGCTTGATTTCACTTCATTTGAACAGCAGCACTATTTCAACATTACTGGACTCAGAAAGCTGTAAACTGACAATCTTGATCATTGAAGTCCTAACATAAGTTTTTGTGCATATAACTTCTAACACATTAAAAACTGTCTTACAGCATTGCAGAAAACATTGTATTTCATAAGGCATAAGCATCTTTCAGTTTGGCAAGATTTGCACTTAATACTGAATGAAACAGCTTACTCTGATAGAGAGAAAAGCTTTTGAGCAGATTTGGGCTTGGTTTCACTTCATTTGAACAGAATCACTATTTCAACATTACTGGACTCAGAAAACTGAAAACTGACAATCTTGATCATTGAAGTCCTAACATTAGTTTTTGTGCATATAACTTCTAACACATTAAAAACTGTCTTACAGCATTGCAGAAAACATTGTATTTCATAAGGCATAAGCATCTATCAGTTTGGCAAGATTTGCACTTAATACTGAATGAAACAGCTTACTCTGATAGAGAGAAAAGCTTTTGAGCAGATTTGGGCTTGATTTCACTTCATTTGAACAGCAGCACTATTTCAACATTACTGGACTCAGAAAGCTGTAAACTGACAATCTTGATCATTGAAGTCCTAACATAAGTTTTTGTGCATATAACTTCTAACACATTAAAAACTGTCTTACAGCATTGCAGAAAACATTGTATTTCATAAGGCATAAGCATCTATCAGTTTGCCAAGATTTGCACTTAATACTGAATGAAACAGCTTACTCTGATAGAGAGAAAAGCTTTTGAGCAGATTTGGGCTTGATTTCACTTCATTTGAACAGCAGCACTATTTCAACATTACTGGACTCAGAAAGCTGTAAACTGACAATCTTGATCATTGAAGTCCTAACATAAGTTTTTGTGCATATAACTTCTAACACATTAAAAACTGTCTTACAGCATTGCAGAAAACATTGTATTTCATAAGGCTTAAACATCTTTCAGTTTGGCAAGATTTGCACTGAATACTGAATGAAACAGCTTACTCTGATAGAGAGAAAAGCTTTTGAGCAGATTTGGGCTTGATTTCACTTCATTTGAACAGCAGCACTATTTCAACATTACTGGACTCAGAAAGCTGTAAACTGACAATCTTGATCATTGAAGTCCTAACATAAGTTTTTGTGCATATAACTTCTAACACATTAAAAACTGTCTTACAGCATTGCAGAAAACATTGTATTTCATAAGGCATAAGCATCTATCAGTTTGGCAAGATTTGCACTTAATACTGAATGAAACAGCTTACTCTGATAGAGAGAAAAGCTTTTGAGCAGATTTGGGCTTGGTTTCACTTCATTTCAACAGAATCACTATTTCAACATTACTGGACTCAGAAAGCTGTAAACTGACAATCTTGATCATTGAAGTCCTAACATTAGTTTTTGTGCATATAACTTCTAACACATTAAAAACTGTCTTACAGCATTGCAGAAAACATTGTATTTCATAAGGCATAAGCATCTATCAGTTTGGCAAGATTTGCACTTAATACTGAATGAAACAGCTTACTCTGATAGAGAGAAAAGCTTTTGAGCAGATTTGGGCTTGATTTCACTTCATTTGAACAGCAGCACTATTTCAACATTACTGGACTCAGAAAGCTGTAAACTGACAATCTTGATCTTTGAAGTCCTAACATTAGTTTTTGTGCATATAACTTCTAACACATTAAAAACTGTCTTACAGCATTGCAGAAAACATTGTATTTCATAAGGCATAAGCATCTTTCAGTTTGGCAAGATTTGCACTTAATACTGAATGAAACAGCTTACTCTGATAGAGAGAAAAGCTTTTGAGCAGATTTGGGCTTGGTTTCACTTCATTTGAACAGAATCACTATTTCAACATTACTGGACTCAGAAAGCTGTAAACTGACAATCTTGATCATTGAAGTCCTAACATTAGTTTTTGTGCATATAACTTCTAACACATTAAAAACTGTCTTTCAGCATTGCAGAAAACATTGTATTTCATAAGGCATAAGCATCTATCAGTTTGGCAAGATTTGCACTTAATACTGAATGAAACAGCTTTCTCTAATAGAGAGAAAAGCTTTTGAGCAGATTTGGGCTTGATTTCACTTCATTTGAACAGAATCACTATTTCAACATTACTGGACTCAGAAAGCTGAAAACTGACAATCTTGATCATTGAAGTCCTAACATTAGTTTTTGTGCATATAACTTCTAACACATTAAAAACTGTCTTTCAGCATTGCAGAAAACATTGTATTTCATAAGGCATAAGCATCTATCAGTTTGGCAAGATTTGCACTTAATACTGAATGAAACAGCTTACTCTGATAGAGAGAAAAGCTTTTGAGCAGATTTGGGCTTGGTTTCACTTCATTTGAACAGAATCACTATTTCAACATTACTGGACTCAGAAAGCTGAAAACTGACAATCTTGATCATTGAAGTCCTAACATTAGTTTTTGTGCATATAACTTCTAACACATTAAAAACTGTCTTACAGCATTGCAGAAAACATTGTATTTCATAAGGCATAAGCATCTATCAGTTTGCCAAGATTTGCACTTAATACTGAATGAAACAGCTTACTCTGATAGAGAGAAAAGCTTTTGAGCAGATTTGGGCTTGATTTCACTTCATTTGAACAGCAGCACTATTTCAACATTACTGGACTCAGAAAGCTGTAAACTGACAATCTTGATCATTGAAGTCTTAACATAAGTTTTTGTGCATATAACTTCTAACACATTAAAAACTGTCTTACAGCATTGCAGAAAACATTGTATTTCATAAGGCATAAGCATCTTTCAGTTTGGCAAGATTTGCACTTAATACTGAATGAAACAGCTTACTCTGATAGAGAGAAAAGCTTTTGAGCAGATTTGGGCTTGGTTTCACTTCATTTGAACAGAATCACTATTTCAACATTACTGGACTCAGAAAGCTGAAAACTGACAATCTTGATCATTGAAGTCCTAACATTAGTTTTTGTGCATATAACTTCTAACACATTAAAAACTGTCTTACAGCATTGCAGAAAACATTGTATTTCATAAGGCATAAGCATCTATCAGTTTGGCAAGATTTGCACTTAATACTGAATGAAACAGCTTACTCTGATAGAGAGAAAAGCTTTTGAGCAGATTTGGGCTTGATTTCACTTCATTTGAACAGCAGCACTATTTCAACTTTACTGGACTCAGAAAGCTGTAAACTGACAATCTTGATCATTGAAGTCCTAACATTAGTTTTTGTGCATATAACTTCTAACACATTAAAAACTGTCTTTCAGCATTGCAGAAAACATTGTATTTCATAAGGCATAAGCATCTATCAGTTTGCCAAGATTTGCACTTAATACTGAATGAAACAGCTTACTCTGATAGAGAGAAAAGCTTTTGAGCAGATTTGGGCTTGATTTCACTTCATTTGAACAGCAGCACTATTTCAACATTACTGGACTCAGAAAGCTGTAAACTGACAATCTTGATCATTGAAGTCCTAACATAAGTTTTTGTGCATATAACTTCTAACACATTAAAAACTGTCTTACAGCATTGCAGAAAACATTGTATTTCATAAGGCATAAGCATCTATCAGTTTGGCAAGATTTGCACTTAATACTGAATGAAACAGCTTACTCTGATAGAGAGAAAAGCTTTTGAGCAGATTTGGGCTTGGTTTCACTTCATTTGAACAGAATCACTATTTCAACATTACTGGACTCAGAAAGCTGTAAACTGACAATCTTGATCATTGAAGTCCTAACATTAGTTTTTGTGCATATAACTTCTAACACATTAAAAACTGTCTTACAGCATTGCAGAAAACATTGTATTTCATAAGGCATAAGCATCTATCAGTTTGGCAAGATTTGCACTTAATACTGAATGAAACAGCTTACTCTGATAGAGAGAAAAGCTTTTGAGCAGATTTGGGCTTGATTTCACTTCATTTGAACAGCAGCACTATTTCAACATTACTGGACTCAGAAAGCTGTAAACTGACAATCTTGATCTTTGAAGTCCTAACATTAGTTTTTGTGCATATAACTTCTAACACATTAAAAACTGTCTTACAGCATTGCAGAAAACATTGTATTTCATAAGGCATAAGCATCTTTCAGTTTGGCAAGATTTGCACTTAATACTGAATGAAACAGCTTACTCTGATAGAGAGAAAAGCTTTTGAGCAGATTTGGGCTTGGTTTCACTTCATTTGAACAGAATCACTATTTCAACATTACTGGACTCAGAAAGCTGTAAACTGACAATCTTGATCATTGAAGTCCTAACATTAGTTTTTGTGCATATAACTTCTAACACATTAAAAACTGTCTTTCAGCATTGCAGAAAACATTGTATTTCATAAGGCATAAGCATCTATCAGTTTGGCAAGATTTGCACTTAATACTGAATGAAACAGCTTTCTCTAATAGAGAGAAAAGCTTTTGAGCAGATTTGGGCTTGATTTCACTTCATTTGAACAGAATCACTATTTCAACATTACTGGACTCAGAAAGCTGAAAACTGACAATCTTGATCATTGAAGTCCTAACATTAGTTTTTGTGCATATAACTTCTAACACATTAAAAACTGTCTTTCAGCATTGCAGAAAACATTGTATTTCATAAGGCATAAGCATCTATCAGTTTGGCAAGATTTGCACTTAATACTGAATGAAACAGCTTACTCTGATAGAGAGAAAAGCTTTTGAGCAGATTTGGGCTTGGTTTCACTTCATTTGAACAGAATCACTATTTCAACATTACTGGACTCAGAAAGCTGAAAACTGACAATCTTGATCATTGAAGTCCTAACATTAGTTTTTGTGCATATAACTTCTAACACATTAAAAACTGTCTTACAGCATTGCAGAAAACATTGTATTTCATAAGGCATAAGCATCTATCAGTTTGCCAAGATTTGCACTTAATACTGAATGAAACAGCTTACTCTGATAGAGAGAAAAGCTTTTGAGCAGATTTGGGCTTGATTTCACTTCATTTGAACAGCAGCACTATTTCAACATTACTGGACTCAGAAAGCTGTAAACTGACAAGCTTGATCATTGAAGTCCTAACATAAGTTTTTGTGCATATAACTTCTAACACATTAAAAACTGTCTTACAGCATTGCAGAAAACATTGTATTTCATAAGGCATAAGCATCTTTCAGTTTGGCAAGATTTGCACTTAATACTGAATGAAACAGCTTACTCTGATAGAGAGAAAAGCTTTTGAGCAGATTTGGGCTTGGTTTCACTTCATTTGAACAGAATCACTATTTCAACATTACTGGACTCAGAAAACTGAAAACTGACAATCTTGATCATTGAAGTCCTAACATTAGTTTTTGTGCATATAACTTCTAACACATTAAAAACTGTCTTACAGCATTGCAGAAAACATTGTATTTCATAAGGCATAAGCATCTATCAGTTTGGCAAGATTTGCACTTAATACTGAATGAAACAGCTTACTCTGATAGAGAGAAAAGCTTTTGAGCAGATTTGGGCTTGATTTCACTTCATTTGAACAGCAGCACTATTTCAACATTACTGGACTCAGAAAGCTGTAAACTGACAATCTTGATCATTGAAGTCCTAACATAAGTTTTTGTGCATATAACTTCTAACACATTAAAAACTGTCTTACAGCATTGCAGAAAACATTGTATTTCATAAGGCATAAGCATCTATCAGTTTGCCAAGATTTGCACTTAATACTGAATGAAACAGCTTACTCTGATAGAGAGAAAAGCTTTTGAGCAGATTTGGGCTTGATTTCACTTCATTTGAACAGCAGCACTATTTCAACATTACTGGACTCAGAAAGCTGTAAACTGACAATCTTGATCATTGAAGTCCTAACATAAGTTTTTGTGCACATAACTTCTAACACATTAAAAACTGTCTTACAGCATTGCAGAAAACATTGTATTTCATAAGGCTTAAACATCTTTCAGTTTGGCAAGATTTGCACTGAATACTGAATGAAACAGCTTACTCTGATAGAGAGAAAAGCTTTTGAGCAGATTTGGGCTTGATTTCACTTCATTTGAACAGCAGCACTATTTCAACATTACTGGACTCAGAAAGCTGTAAACTGACAATCTTGATCATTGAAGTCCTAACATAAGTTTTTGTGCATATAACTTCTAACACATTAAAAACTGTCTTACAGCATTGCAGAAAACATTGTATTTCATAAGGCATAAGCATCTATCAGTTTGGCAAGATTTGCACTTAATACTGAATGAAACAGCTTACTCTGATAGAGAGAAAAGCTTTTGAGCAGATTTGGGCTTGGTTTCACTTCATTTCAACAGAATCACTATTTCAACATTACTGGACTCAGAAAGCTGTAAACTGACAATCTTGATCATTGAAGTCCTAACATTAGTTTTTGTGCATATAACTTCTAACACATTAAAAACTGTCTTACAGCATTGCAGAAAACATTGTATTTCATAAGGCATAAGCATCTATCAGTTTGGCAAGATTTGCACTTAATACTGAATGAAACAGCTTACTCTGATAGAGAGAAAAGCTTTTGAGCAGATTTGGGCTTGATTTCACTTCATTTGAACAGCAGCACTATTTCAACATTACTGGACTCAGAAAGCTGTTAACTGACAATCTTGATCTTTGAAGTCCTAACATTAGTTTTTGTGCATATAACTTCTAACACATTAAAAACTGTCTTACAGCATTGCAGAAAACATTGTATTTCATAAGGCATAAGCATCTTTCAGTTTGGCAAGATTTGCACTTAATACTGAATGAAACAGCTTACTCTGATAGAGAGAAAAGCTTTTGAGCAGATTTGGGCTTGGTTTCACTTCATTTGAACAGAATCACTATTTCAACATTACTGGACTCAGAAAGCTGTAAACTGACAATCTTGATCATTGAAGTCCTAACATTAGTTTTTGTGCATATAACTTCTAACAATTAAAAACTGTCTTTCAGCATTGCAGAAAACATTGTATTTCATAAGGCATAAGCATCTATCAGTTTGGCAAGATTTGCACTTAATACTGAATGAAACAGCTTTCTCTAATAGAGAGAAAAGCTTTTGAGCAGATTTGGGCTTGATTTCACTTCATTTGAACAGAATCACTATTTCAACATTACTGGACTCAGAAAGCTGAAAACTGACAATCTTGATCATTGAAGTCCTAACATTAGTTTTTGTGCATATAACTTCTAACACATTAAAAACTGTCTTTCAGCATTGCAGAAAACATTGTATTTCATAAGGCATAAGCATCTATCAGTTTGGCAAGATTTGCACTTAATACTGAATGAAACAGCTTACTCTGATAGAGAGAAAAGCTTTTGAGCAGATTTGGGCTTGGTTTCACTTCATTTGAACAGAATCACTATTTCAACATTACTGGACTCAGAAAGCTGAAAACTGACAATCTTGATCATTGAAGTCCTAACATTAGTTTTTGTGCATATAACTTCTAACACATTAAAAACTGTCTTACAGCATTGCAGAAAACATTGTATTTCATAAGGCATAAGCATCTATCAGTTTGCCAAGATTTGCACTTAATACTGAATGAAACAGCTTACTCTGATAGAGAGAAAAGCTTTTGAGCAGATTTGGGCTTGATTTCACTTCATTTGAACAGCAGCACTATTTCAACATTACTGGACTCAGAAAGCTGTAAACTGACAATCTTGATCATTGAAGTCTTAACATAAGTTTTTGTGCATATAACTTCTAACACATTAAAAACTGTCTTACAGCATTGCAGAAAACATTGTATTTCATAAGGCATAAGCATCTTTCAGTTTGGCAAGATTTGCACTTAATACTGAATGAAACAGCTTACTCTGATAGAGAGAAAAGCTTTTGAGCAGATTTGGGCTTGGTTTCACTTCATTTGAACAGAATCACTATTTCAACATTACTGGACTCAGAAAGCTGAAAACTGACAATCTTGATCATTGAAGTCCTAACATTAGTTTTTGTGCATATAACTTCTAACACATTAAAAACTGTCTTACAGCATTGCAGAAAACATTGTATTTCATAAGGCATAAGCATCTATCAGTTTGGCAAGATTTGCACTTAATACTGAATGAAACAGCTTACTCTGATAGAGAGAAAAGCTTTTGAGCAGATTTGGGCTTGATTTCACTTCATTTGAACAGCAGCACTATTTCAACATTACTGGACTCAGAAAGCTGTAAACTGACAATCTTGATCATTGAAGTCCTAACATAAGTTTTTGTGCATATAACTTCTAACACATTAAAAACTGTCTTACAGCATTGCAGAAAACATTGAATTTCATAAGGCTTAAACATCTTTCAGTTTGGCAAGATTTGCACTGAATACTGAATGAAACAGCTTACTCTGATAGAGAGAAAAGCTTTTGAGCAGATTTGGGCTTGATTTCACTTCATTTGAACAGCAGCACTATTTCAACATTACTGGACTCAGAAAGCTGAAAACTGACAATCTTGATCATTGAAGTCCTAACATTAGTTTTTGTGCATATAACTTCTAACACATTAAAAACTGTCTTACAGCATTGCAGAAAACATTGTATTTCATAAGGCATAAGCATCTATCAGTTTGGCAAGATTTGCACTTAATACTGAATGAAACAGCTTACTCTGATAGAGAGAAAAGCTTTTGAGCAGATTTGGGCTTGGTTTCACTTCATTTGAACAGAATCACTATTTCAACATTACTGGACTCAGAAAGCTGTAAACTGACAATCTTGATCATTGAAGTCCAAACATTAGTATTTGTGCATATAACTTCTAACACATTAAAAACTGTCTTACAGCATTGCAGAAAACATTGTATTTCATAAGGCATAAGCATCTATCAGTTTGGCAAGATTTGCACTTAATACTGAATGAAACAGCTTACTCTGATAGAGAGAAAAGCTTTTGAGCAGATTTGGGCTTGATTTCACTTCATTTGAACAGCAGCACTATTTCAACATTACTGGACTCAGAAAGCTGTAAACTGACAATCTTGATCATTGAAGTCCTAACATTAGTTTTTGTGCATATAACTTCTAACACATTAAAAACTGTCTTTCAGCATTGCAGAAAACATTGTATTTCATAAGGCATAAGCATCTATCAGTTTGGCAAGATTTGCACTTAATACTGAATGAAACAGCTTTCTCTAATAGAGAGAAAAGCTTTTGAGCAGATTTGGGCTTGATTTCACTTCATTTGAACAGAATCACTATTTCAACATTACTGGACTCAGAAAGCTGAAAACTGACAATCTTGATCATTGAAGTCCTAACATTAGTTTTTGTGCATATAACTTCTAACACATTAAAAACTGTCTTTCAGCATTGCAAAAAAACATTGTATTTCATAAGCCATAAGCATCTATCAGTTTGGCAAGATTTGCACTTAATACTGAATGAAACAGCTTACTCTGATAGAGAGAAAAGCTTTTGAGCAGATTTGGGCTTGATTTCACTTCATTTGAACAGCAGCACTATTTCAACATTACTGGACTCAGAAAGCTGTAAACTGACAATCTTGATCATTGAAGTCCTAACATTAGTTTTTGTGCATATAACTTCTAACACATTAAAAACTGTCTTTCAGCATTGCAGAAAACATTGTTTTTCATAAGGCATAAGCATCTATCAGTTTGGCAAGATTTGCACTTAATACTGAATGAAACAGCTTACTCTGATAGAGAGAAAAGCTTTTGAGCAGATTTGGGATTGATTTCACTTCATTTGAACAGCAGCACTATTTCAACATTACTGGACTCAGAAAGCTGTAAACTGACAATCTTGATCATTGAAGTCCTAACATAAGTTTTTGTGCATATAACTTCTAACACATTAAAAACTGTCTTACAGCATTGCAGAAAACATTGTGTTTCATAAGGCTTAAACATCTTTCAGTTTGGCAAGATTTCACTTAATACTGAATGAAACAGCTTACTCTGATAGAGAGAAAAGCTTTTGAGCAGATTTGGGCTTGGTTTCACTTCATTTGAACAGAATCACTATTTCAACATTACTGGACTCAGAAAGCTGTAAACTGACAATCTTGATCATTGAAGTCCTAACATAAGTTTTTGTGCATATAACTTCTAACACATTAAAAACTGTCTTACAGCATTGCAGAAAACATTGTATTTCATAAGGCATAAGCATCTATCAGTTTGGCAAGATTTGCACTTAATACTGAATGAAACAGCTTACTCTGATAGAGAGAAAAGCTTTTGAGCAGATTTGGGCTTGGTTTCACTTCATTTGAACAGAATCACTATTTCAACATTACTGGACTCAGAAAGCTGAAAACTGACAATCTTGATCATTGAAGTCCTAACATTAGTTTTTGTGCATATAACTTCTAACACATTAAAAACTGTCTTACAGCATTGCAGAAAACATTGTATTTCATAAGGCATAAGCATCTATCAGTTTGGCAAGATTTGCACTTAATACTGAATGAAACAGCTTACTCTGATAGAGAGAAAAGCTTTTGAGCAGATTTGGGCTTGATTTCACTTCATTTGAACAGCAGCACTATTTCAACATTACTGGACTCAGAAAGCTGTAAACTGACAATCTTGATCATTGAAGTCCTAACATAAGTTTTTGTGCATATAACTTCTAACACATTAAAAACTGTCTAACAGCATGGCAGAAAACATTGTATTTCATAAGGCATAAACATCTTTCAGTTTGGCAAGATTTGCACTGAATACTGAATGAAACAGCTTTCTCTAATAGAGAGAAAAGCTTTTGAGCAGATTTGGGCTTGATTTCACTTCATTTGAACAGAATCACTATTTCAACATTACTGGACTCAGAAAGCTGAAAACTGACAATCTTGATTATTGAAGTCCTAACATAAGTTTTTGTGCATATAACTTCTAACACATTAAAAACTGTCCTTCAGCATTGCAGAAAAAACATTGTATTTCATAAGGCATAAGCATCTATCAGTTTGGCAAGATTTGCACTTAATACTGTATGAAACAGCTTACTCTGATAGAGAGAAAAGCTTTTGAGCAGATTTGGGCTTGATTTCACTTCATTTTGAACAGCAGCACTATTTCAACATTACTGGACTCAGAAAGCTGTAAACTGACAATCTTGATCTTTGAAGTCCTAACATTAGTTCTTGTGCATATAACTTCTAACACATTAAAAACTGTCTTACAGCATTGCAGAAAACATTGTATTTCATAAGGCATAAGCATCTTTCAGTTTGGCAAGATTTGCACTTAATACTGAATGAAACAGCTTACTCTGATAGAGAGAAAAGCTTTTGAGCAGATTTGGGCTTGGTTTCACTTCATTTGAACAGAATCACTATTTCAACATTACTGGACTCAGAAAGCTGTAAACTGACAATCTTGATCATTGAAGTCCTAACATAAGTTTTTGTGCATATAACTTCTAACACATTAAAAACTGTCTTACAGCATTGCAGAAAACATTGTATTTCATAAGGCATAAGCATCTATCAGTTTGGCAAGATTTGCACTTAATACTGAATGAAACAGCTTACTCTGATAGAGAGAAAAGCTTTTGAGCAGATTTGGGCTTGGTTTCACTTCATTTGAACAGAATCACTATTTCAACATTACTGGACTCAGAAAGCTGTAAACTGACAATCTTGATCATTGAAGTCCTAACATTAGTTTTTGTGCATATAACTTCTAACACATTAAAAACTGTCTTACAGCATTGCAGAAAACATTGTATTTCATAAGGCATAAGCATCTATCAGTTTGGCAAGATTTGCACTTAATACTGAATGAAACAGCTTACTCTGATAGAGAGAAAAGCTTTTGAGCAGATTTGGGCTTGATTTCACTTCATTTGAACAGCAGCACTATTTCAACATTACTGGACTCAGAAAGCTGTAAACTGACAATCTTGATCATTGAAGTCCTAACATAAGTTTTTGTGCATATAACTTCTAACACATTAAAAACTGTCTTACAGCATTGCAGAAAACATTGAATTTCATAAGGCTTAAACATCTTTCAGTTTGGCAAGATTTGCACTGAATACTGAATGAAACAGCTTACTCTGATAGAGAGAAAAGCTTTTGAGCAGATTTGGGCTTGATTTCACTTCATTTGAACAGCAGCACTATTTCAACATTACTGGACTCAGAAAGCTGAAAACTGACAATCTTGATCATTGAAGTCCTAACATTAGTTTTTGTGCATATAACTTCTAACACATTAAAAACTGTCTTACAGCATTGCAGAAAACATTGTATTTCATAAGGCATAAGCATCTATCAGTTTGGCAAGATTTGCACTTAATACTGAATGAAACAGCTTACTCTGATAGAGAGAAAAGCTTTTGAGCAGATTTGGGCTTGGTTTCACTTCATTTGAACAGAATCACTATTTCAACATTACTGGACTCAGAAAGCTGTAAACTGACAATCTTGATCATTGAAGTCCAAACATTAGTATTTGTGCATATAACTTCTAACACATTAAAAACTGTCTTACAGCATTGCAGAAAACATTGTATTTCATAAGGCATAAGCATCTATCAGTTTGGCAAGATTTGCACTTAATACTGAATGAAACAGCTTACTCTGATAGAGAGAAAAGCTTTTGAGCAGATTTGGGCTTGATTTCACTTCATTTGAACAGCAGCACTATTTCAACATTACTGGACTCAGAAAGCTGTAAACTGACAATCTTGATCATTGAAGTCCTAACATTAGTTTTTGTGCATATAACTTCTAACACATTAAAAACTGTCTTTCAGCATTGCAGAAAACATTGTATTTCATAAGGCATAAGCATCTATCAGTTTGGCAAGATTTGCACTTAATACTGAATGAAACAGCTTTCTCTAATAGAGAGAAAAGCTTTTGAGCAGATTTGGGCTTGATTTCACTTCATTTGAACAGAATCACTATTTCAACATTACTGGACTCAGAAAGCTGAAAACTGACAATCTTGATCATTGAAGTCCTAACATTAGTTTTTGTGCATATAACTTCTAACACATTAAAAACTGTCTTTCAGCATTGCAAAAAAACATTGTATTTCATAAGCCATAAGCATCTATCAGTTTGGCAAGATTTGCACTTAATACTGAATGAAACAGCTTACTCTGATAGAGAGAAAAGCTTTTGAGCAGATTTGGGCTTGATTTCACTTCATTTGAACAGCAGCACTATTTCAACATTACTGGACTCAGAAAGCTGTAAACTGACAATCTTGATCATTGAAGTCCTAACATTAGTTTTTGTGCATATAACTTCTAACACATTAAAAACTGTCTTTCAGCATTGCAGAAAACATTGTTTTTCATAAGGCATAAGCATCTATCAGTTTGGCAAGATTTGCACTTAATACTGAATGAAACAGCTTACTCTGATAGAGAGAAAAGCTTTTGAGCAGATTTGGGATTGATTTCACTTCATTTGAACAGCAGCACTATTTCAACATTACTGGACTCAGAAAGCTGTAAACTGACAATCTTGATCATTGAAGTCCTAACATAAGTTTTTGTGCATATAACTTCTAACACATTAAAAACTGTCTTACAGCATTGCAGAAAACATTGTGTTTCATAAGGCTTAAACATCTTTCAGTTTGGCAAGATTTCACTTAATACTGAATGAAACAGCTTACTCTGATAGAGAGAAAAGCTTTTGAGCAGATTTGGGCTTGGTTTCACTTCATTTGAACAGAATCACTATTTCAACATTACTGGACTCAGAAAGCTGTAAACTGACAATCTTGATCATTGAAGTCCTAACATAAGTTTTTGTGCATATAACTTCTAACACATTAAAAACTGTCTTACAGCATTGCAGAAAACATTGTATTTCATAAGGCATAAGCATCTATCAGTTTGGCAAGATTTGCACTTAATACTGAATGAAACAGCTTACTCTGATAGAGAGAAAAGCTTTTGAGCAGATTTGGGCTTGGTTTCACTTCATTTGAACAGAATCACTATTTCAACATTACTGGACTCAGAAAGCTGAAAACTGACAATCTTGATCATTGAAGTCCTAACATTAGTTTTTGTGCATATAACTTCTAACACATTAAAAACTGTCTTACAGCATTGCAGAAAACATTGTATTTCATAAGGCATAAGCATCTATCAGTTTGGCAAGATTTGCACTTAATACTGAATGAAACAGCTTACTCTGATAGAGAGAAAAGCTTTTGAGCAGATTTGGGCTTGATTTCACTTCATTTGAACAGCAGCACTATTTCAACATTACTGGACTCAGAAAGCTGTAAACTGACAATCTTGATCATTGAAGTCCTAACATAAGTTTTTGTGCATATAACTTCTAACACATTAAAAACTGTCTAACAGCATGGCAGAAAACATTGTATTTCATAAGGCATAAACATCTTTCAGTTTGGCAAGATTTGCACTGAATACTGAATGAAACAGCTTTCTCTAATAGAGAGAAAAGCTTTTGAGCAGATTTGGGCTTGATTTCACTTCATTTGAACAGAATCACTATTTCAACATTACTGGACTCAGAAAGCTGAAAACTGACAATCTTGATTATTGAAGTCCTAACATAAGTTTTTGTGCATATAACTTCTAACACATTAAAAACTGTCCTTCAGCATTGCAGAAAAAACATTGTATTTCATAAGGCATAAGCATCTATCAGTTTGGCAAGATTTGCACTTAATACTGTATGAAACAGCTTACTCTGATAGAGAGAAAAGCTTTTGAGCAGATTTGGGCTTGATTTCACTTCATTTTGAACAGCAGCACTATTTCAACATTACTGGACTCAGAAAGCTGTAAACTGACAATCTTGATCTTTGAAGTCCTAACATTAGTTCTTGTGCATATAACTTCTAACACATTAAAAACTGTCTTACAGCATTGCAGAAAACATTGTATTTCATAAGGCATAAGCATCTTTCAGTTTGGCAAGATTTGCACTTAATACTGAATGAAACAGCTTACTCTGATAGAGAGAAAAGCTTTTGAGCAGATTTGGGCTTGGTTTCACTTCATTTGAACAGAATCACTATTTCAACATTACTGGACTCAGAAAGCTGTAAACTGACAATCTTGATCATTGAAGTCCTAACATAAGTTTTTGTGCATATAACTTCTAACACATTAAAAACTGTCTTACAGCATTGCAGAAAACATTGTATTTCATAAGGCATAAGCATCTATCAGTTTGGCAAGATTTGCACTTAATACTGAATGAAACAGCTTACTCTGATAGAGAGAAAAGCTTTTGAGCAGATTTGGGCTTGGTTTCACTTCATTTGAACAGAATCACTATTTCAACATTACTGGACTCAGAAAGCTGTAAACTGACAATCTTGATCATTGAAGTCCTAACATTAGTTTTTGTGCATATAACTTCTAACACATTAAAAACTGTCTTACAGCATTGCAGAAAACATTGTATTTCATAAGGCATAAGCATCTATCAGTTTGGCAAGATTTGCACTTAATACTGAATGAAACAGCTTACTCTGATAGAGAGAAAAGCTTTTGAGCAGATTTGGGCTTGATTTCACTTCATTTGAACAGCAGCACTATTTCAACATTACTGGACTCAGAAAGCTGTAAACTGACAATCTTGATCTTTGAAGTCCTAACATTAGTTTTTGTGCATATAACTTCTAACACATTAAAAACTGTCTTACAGCATTGCAGAAAACATTGTATTTCATAAGGCATAAGCATCTTTCAGTTTGGCAAGATTTGCACTTAATACTGAATGAAACAGCTTACTCTGATAGAGAGAAAAGCTTTTGAGCAGATTTGGGCTTGGTTTCACTTGATTTGAACAGAATCACTATTTCAACATTACTGGACTCAGAAAGCTGTAAACTGACAATCTTGATCATTGAAGTCCTAACATTAGTTTTTGTGCATATAACTTCTAACACATTAAAAACTGTCTTTCAGCATTGCAGAAAACATTGTATTTCATAAGGCATAAGCATCTATCAGTTTGGCAAGATTTGCACTTAATACTGAATGAAACAGCTTTCTCTAATAGAGAGAAAAGCTTTTGAGCAGATTTGGGCTTGATTTCACTTCATTTGAACAGAATCACTATTTCAACATTACTGGACTCAGAAAGCTGAAAACTGACAATCTTGATCATTGAAGTCCTAACATTAGTTTTTGTGCATATAACTTCTAACACATTAAAAACTGTCTTTCAGCATTGCAGAAAACATTGTATTTCATAAGGCATAAGCATCTATCAGTTTGGCAAGATTTGCACTTAATACTGAATGAAACAGCTTACTCTGATAGAGAGAAAAGCTTTTGAGCAGATTTGGGCTTGGTTTCACTTCATTTGAACAGAATCACTATTTCAACATTACTGGACTCAGAAAGCTGAAAACTGACAATCTTGATCATTGAAGTCCTAACATTAGTTTTTGTGCATATAACTTCTAACACATTAAAAACTGTCTTACAGCATTGCAGAAAACATTGTATTTCATAAGGCATAAGCATCTATCAGTTTGGCAAGATTTGCACTTAATACTGAATGAAACAGCTTACTCTGATAGAGAGAAAAGCTTTTGAGCAGATTTGGGCTTGATTTCACTTCATTTGAACAGCAGCACTATTTCAACATTACTGGACTCAGAAAGCTGTAAACTGACAATCTTGATCATTGAAGTCCTAACATAAGTTTTTGTGCATATAACTTCTAACACATTAAAAACTGTCTTACAGCATTGCAGAAAACATTGTATTTCATAAGGCTTAAACATCTTTCAGTTTGGCAAGATTTGCACTGAATACTGAATGAAACAGCTTACTCTGATAGAGAGAAAAGCTTTTGAGCAGATTTGGGCTTGATTTCACTTCATTTGAACAGCAGCACTATTTCAACATTACTGGACTCAGAAAGCTGAAAACTGACAATCTTGATCATTGAAGTCCTAACATTAGTTTTTGTGCATATAACTTCTAACACATTAAAAACTGTCTTACAGCATTGCAGAAAACATTGTATTTCATAAGGCATAAGCATCTATCAGTTTGGCAAGATTTGCACTTAATACTGAATGAAACAGCTTACTCTGATAGAGAGAAAAGCTTTTGAGCAGATTTGGGCTTGGTTTCACTTCATTTGAACAGAATCACTATTTCAACATTACTGGACTCAGAAAGCTGTAAACTGACAATCTTGATCATTGAAGTCCAAACATTAGTATTTGTGCATATAACTTCTAACACATTAAAAACTGTCTTACAGCATTGCAGAAAACATTGTATTTCATAAGGCATAAGCATCTATCAGTTTGGCAAGATTTGCACTTAATACTGAATGAAACAGCTTACTCTGATAGAGAGAAAAGCTTTTGAGCAGATTTGGGCTTGATTTCACTTCATTTGAACAGCAGCACTATTTCAACATTACTGGACTCAGAAAGCTGTAAACTGACAATCTTGATCATTGAAGTCCTAACCTTAGTTTTTGTGCATATAACTTCTAACACATTAAAAACTGTCTTTCAGCATTGCAGAAAACATTGTATTTCATAAGGCATAAGCATCTATCAGTTTGGCAAGATTTGCACTTAATACTGAATGAAACAGCTTTCTCTAATAGAGAGAAAAGCTTTTGAGCAGATTTGGGCTTGATTTCACTTCATTTGAACAGAATCACTATTTCAACATTACTGGACTCAGAAAGCTGAAAACTGACAATCTTGATCATTGAAGTCCTAACATTAGTTTTTGTGCATATAACTTCTAACACATTAAAAACTGTCTTTCAGCATTGCAGAAAACATTGTATTTCATAAGGCATAAGCATCTATCAGTTTGGCAAGATTTGCACTTAATACTGAATGAAACAGCTTACTCTGATAGAGAGAAAAGCTTTTGAGCAGATTTGGGCTTGATTTCACTTCATTTGAACAGCAGCACTATTTCAACATTACTGGATTCAGAAAGCTGTAAACTGACAATCTTGATCATTGAAGTCCTAACATTAGTTTTTGTGCATATAACTTCTAACACATTAAAAACTGTCTTTCAGCATTGCAGAAAACATTGTATTTCATAAGGCATAAGCATCTATCAGTTTGGCAAGATTTGCACTTAATACTGAATGAAACAGCTTACTCTGATAGAGAGAAAAGCTTTTGAGCAGATTTGGGATTGATTTCACTTCATTTGAACAGCAGCACTATTTCAACATTACTGGACTCAGAAAGCTGTAAACTGACAATCTTGATCATTGAAGTCCTAACATAAGTTTTTGTGCATATAACTTCTAACACATTAAAAACTGTCTTACAGCATTGCAGAAAACATTGTGTTTCATAAGGCTTAAACATCTTTCAGTTTGGCAAGATTTGCACTTAATACTGAATGAAACAGCTTACTCTGATAGAGAGAAAAGCTTTTGAGCAGATTTGGGCTTGGTTTCACTTCATTTGAACAGAATCACTATTTCAACATTACTGGACTCAGAAAGCTGTAAACTGACAATCTTGATCATTGAAGTCCTAACATAAGTTTTTGTGCATATAACTTCTAACACATTAAAAACTGTCTTACAGCATTGCAGAAAACATTGTATTTCATAAGGCATAAGCATCTATCAGTTTGGCAAGATTTGCACTTAATACTGAATGAAACAGCTTACTCTGATAGAGAGAAAAGCTTTTGAGCAGATTTGGGCTTGGTTTCACTTCATTTGAACAGAATCACTATTTCAACATTACTGGACTCAGAAAGCTGAAAACTGACAATCTTGATCATTGAAGTCCTAACATTAGTTTTTGTGCATATAACTTCTAACACATTAAAAACTGTCTTACAGCATTGCAGAAAACATTGTATTTCATAAGGCATAAGCATCTATCAGTTTGGCAAGATTTGCACTTAATACTGAATGAAACAGCTTACTCTGATAGAGAGAAAAGCTTTTGAGCAGATTTGGGCTTGATTTCACTTCATTTGAACAGCAGCACTATTTCAACATTACTGGACTCAGAAAGCTGTAAACTGACAATCTTGATCATTGAAGTCCTAACATAAGTTTTTGTGCATATAACTTCTAACACATTAAAAACTTTCTTACAGCATGGCAGAAAACATTGTATTTCATAAGGCATAAACATCTTTCAGTTTGGCAAGATTTGCACTGAATACTGAATGAAACAGCTTTCTCTAATAGAGAGAAAAGCTTTTGAGCAGATTTGGGCTTGATTTCACTTCATTTGAACAGAATCACTATTTCAACATTACTGGACTCAGAAAGCTGAAAACTGACAATCTTGATTATTGAAGTCCTAACATAAGTTTTTGTGCATATAACTTCTAACACATTAAAAACTGTCCTTCAGCATTGCAGAAAACATTGTATTTCATAAGGCATAAGCATCTATCAGTTTGGCAAGATTTGCACTTAATACTGAATGAAACAGCTTACTCTGATAGAGAGAAAAGCTTTTGAGCAGATTTGGGATTGATTTCACTTCATTTGAACAGCAGCACTATTTCAACATTACTGGACTCAGAAAGCTGTAAACTGACAATCTTGATCATTGAAGTCCTAACATAAGTTTTTGTGCATATAACTTCTAACACATTAAAAACTGTCTTACAGCATTGCAGAAAACATTGTGTTTCATAAGGCTTAAACATCTTTCAGTTTGGCAAGATTTGCACTTAATACTGAATGAAACAGCTTACTCTGATAGAGAGAAAAGCTTTTGAGCAGATTTGGGCTTGGTTTCACTTCATTTGAACAGAATCACTATTTCAACATTACTGGACTCAGAAAGCTGTAAACTGACAATCTTGATCATTGAAGTCCTAACATAAGTTTTTGTGCATATAACTTCTAACACATTAAAAACTGTCTTACAGCATTGCAGAAAACATTGTATTTCATAAGGCATAAGCATCTATCAGTTTGGCAAGATTTGCACTTAATACTGAATGAAACAGCTTACTCTGATAGAGAGAAAAGCTTTTGAGCAGATTTGGGCTTGGTTTCACTTCATTTGAACAGAATCACTATTTCAACATTACTGGACTCAGAAAGCTGAAAACTGACAATCTTGATCATTGAAGTCCTAACATTAGTTTTTGTGCATATAACTTCTAACACATTAAAAACTGTCTTACAGCATTGCAGAAAACATTGTATTTCATAAGGCATAAGCATCTATCAGTTTGGCAAGATTTGCACTTAATACTGAATGAAACAGCTTACTCTGATAGAGAGAAAAGCTTTTGAGCAGATTTGGGCTTGATTTCACTTCATTTGAACAGCAGCACTATTTCAACATTACTGGACTCAGAAAGCTGTAAACTGACAATCTTGATCATTGAAGTCCTAACATAAGTTTTTGTGCATATAACTTCTAACACATTAAAAACTGTCTTACAGCATGGCAGAAAACCTTGTATTTCATAAGGCATAAACATCTTTCAGTTTGGCAAGATTTGCACTGAATACTGAATGAAACAGCTTTCTCTAATAGAGAGAAAAGCTTTTGAGCAGATTTGGGCTTGATTTCACTTCATTTGAACAGAATCACTATTTCAACATTACTGGACTCAGAAAGCTGAAAACTGACAATCTTGATTATTGAAGTCCTAACATAAGTTTTTGTGCATATAACTTCTAACACATTAAAAACTGTCCTTCAGCATTGCAGAAAAAACATTGTATTTCATAAGGCATAAGCATCTATCAGTTTGGCAAGATTTGCACTTAATACTGTATGAAACAGCTTACTCTGATAGAGAGAAAAGCTTTTGAGCAGATTTGGGCTTGATTTCACTTCATTTTGAACAGCAGCACTATTTCAACATTACTGGACTCAGAAAGCTGTAAACTGACAATCTTGATCTTTGAAGTCCTAACATTAGTTTTTGTGCATATAACTTCTAACACATTAAAAACTGTCTTACAGCATTGCAGAAAACATTGTATTTCATAAGGCATAAGCATCTTTCAGTTTGGCAAGATTTGCACTTAATACTGAATGAAACAGCTTACTCTGATAGAGAGAAAAGCTTTTGAGCAGATTTGGGCTTGGTTTCACTTCATTTGAACAGAATCACTATTTCAACATTACTGGACTCAGAAAGCTGTAAACTGACAATCTTGATCATTGAAGTCCTAACATAAGTTTTTGTGCATATAACTTCTAACACATTAAAAACTGTCTTACAGCAATGCAGAAAACATTGTATTTCATAAGGCATAAGCATCTATCAGTTTGGCAAGATTTGCACTTAATACTGAATGAAACAGCTTACTCTGATAGAGAGAAAAGCTTTTGAGCAGATTTGGGCTTGGTTTCACTTCATTTGAACAGAATCACTATTTCAACATTACTGGACTCAGAAAGCTGTAAACTGACAATCTTGATCATTGAAGTCCTAACATTAGTTTTTGTGCATATAACTTCTAACACATTAAAAACTGTCTTACAGCATTGCAGAAAACATTGTATTTCATAAGGCATAAGCATCTATCAGTTTGGCAAGATTTGCACTTAATACTGAATGAAACAGCTTACTCTGATAGAGAGAAAAGCTTTTGAGCAGATTTGGGCTTGATTTCACTTCATTTGAACAGCAGCACTATTTCAACATTACTGGACTCAGAAAGCTGTAAACTGACAATCTTGATCTTTGAAGTCCTAACATTAGTTTTTGTGCATATAACTTCTAACACATTAAAAACTGTCTTACAGCATTGCAGAAAACATTGTATTTCATAAGGCATAAGCATCTTTCAGTTTGGCAAGATTTGCACTTAATACTGAATGAAACAGCTTACTCTGATAGAGAGAAAAGCTTTTGAGCAGATTTGGGCTTGGTTTCACTTGATTTGAACAGAATCACTATTTCAACATTACTGGACTCAGAAAGCTGTAAACTGACAATCTTGATCATTGAAGTCCTAACATTAGTTTTTGTGCATATAACTTCTAACACATTAAAAACTGTCTTTCAGCATTGCAGAAAACATTGTATTTCATAAGGCATAAGCATCTATCAGTTTGGCAAGATTTGCACTTAATACTGAATGAAACAGCTTTCTCTAATAGAGAGAAAAGCTTTTGAGCAGATTTGGGCTTGATTTCACTTCATTTGAACAGAATCACTATTTCAACATTACTGGACTCAGAAAGCTGAAAACTGACAATCTTGATCATTGAAGTCCTAACATTAGTTTTTGTGCATATAACTTCTAACACATTAAAAACTGTCTTTCAGCATTGCAGAAAACATTGTATTTCATAAGGCATAAGCATCTATCAGTTTGGCAAGATTTGCACTTAATACTGAATGAAACAGCTTACTCTGATAGAGAGAAAAGCTTTTGAGCAGATTTGGGCTTGGTTTCACTTCATTTGAACAGAATCACTATTTCAACATTACTGGACTCAGAAAGCTGAAAACTGACAATCTTGATCATTGAAGTCCTAACATTAGTTTTTGTGCATATAACTTCTAACACATTAAAAACTGTCTTACAGCATTGCAGAAAACATTGTATTTCATAAGGCATAAGCATCTATCAGTTTGGCAAGATTTGCACTTAATACTGAATGAAACAGCTTACTCTGATAGAGAGAAAAGCTTTTGAGCAGATTTGGGCTTGATTTCACTTCATTTGAACAGCAGCACTATTTCAACATTACTGGACTCAGAAAGCTGTAAACTGACAATCTTGATCATTGAAGTCCTAACATAAGTTTTTGTGCATATAACTTCTAACACATTAAAAACTGTCTTACAGCATTGCAGAAAACATTGTATTTCATAAGGCTTAAACATCTTTCAGTTTGGCAAGATTTGCACTGAATACTGAATGAAACAGCTTACTCTGATAGAGAGAAAAGCTTTTGAGCAGATTTGGGCTTGATTTCACTTCATTTGAACAGCAGCACTATTTCAACATTACTGGACTCAGAAAGCTGAAAACTGACAATCTTGATCATTGAAGTCCTAACATTAGTTTTTGTGCATATAACTTCTAACACATTAAAAACTGTCTTACAGCATTGCAGAAAACATTGTATTTCATAAGGCATAAGCATCTATCAGTTTGGCAAGATTTGCACTTAATACTGAATGAAACAGCTTACTCTGATAGAGAGAAAAGCTTTTGAGCAGATTTGGGCTTGGTTTCACTTCATTTGAACAGAATCACTATTTCAACATTACTGGACTCAGAAAGCTGTAAACTGACAATCTTGATCATTGAAGTCCAAACATTAGTATTTGTGCATATAACTTCTAACACATTAAAAACTGTCTTACAGCATTGCAGAAAACATTGTATTTCATAAGGCATAAGCATCTATCAGTTTGGCAAGATTTGCACTTAATACTGAATGAAACAGCTTACTCTGATAGAGAGAAAAGCTTTTGAGCAGATTTGGGCTTGATTTCACTTCATTTGAACAGCAGCACTATTTCAACATTACTGGACTCAGAAAGCTGTAAACTGACAATCTTGATCATTGAAGTCCTAACCTTAGTTTTTGTGCATATAACTTCTAACACATTAAAAACTGTCTTTCAGCATTGCAGAAAACATTGTATTTCATAAGGCATAAGCATCTATCAGTTTGGCAAGATTTGCACTTAATACTGAATGAAACAGCTTTCTCTAATAGAGAGAAAAGCTTTTGAGCAGATTTGGGCTTGATTTCACTTCATTTGAACAGAATCACTATTTCAACATTACTGGACTCAGAAAGCTGAAAACTGACAATCTTGATCATTGAAGTCCTAACATTAGTTTTTGTGCATATAACTTCTAACACATTAAAAACTGTCTTTCAGCATTGCAGAAAACATTGTATTTCATAAGGCATAAGCATCTATCAGTTTGGCAAGATTTGCACTTAATACTGAATGAAACAGCTTACTCTGATAGAGAGAAAAGCTTTTGAGCAGATTTGGGCTTGATTTCACTTCATTTGAACAGCAGCACTATTTCAACATTACTGGACTCAGAAAGCTGTAAACTGACAATCTTGATCATTGAAGTCCTAACATTAGTTTTTGTGCATATAACTTCTAACACATTAAAAACTGTCTTTCAGCATTGCAGAAAACATTGTATTTCATAAGGCATAAGCATCTATCAGTTTGGCAAGATTTGCACTTAATACTGAATGAAACAGCTTACTCTGATAGAGAGAAAAGCTTTTGAGCAGATTTGGGATTGATTTCACTTCATTTGAACAGCAGCACTATTTCAACATTACTGGACTCAGAAAGCTGTAAACTGACAATCTTGATCATTGAAGTCCTAACATAAGTTTTTGTGCATATAACTTCTAACACATTAAAAACTGTCTTACAGCATTGCAGAAAACATTGTGTTTCATAAGGCTTAAACATCTTTCAGTTTGGCAAGATTTGCACTTAATACTGAATGAAACAGCTTACTCTGATAGAGAGAAAAGCTTTTGAGCAGATTTGGGCTTGGTTTCACTTCATTTGAACAGAATCACTATTTCAACATTACTGGACTCAGAAAGCTGTAAACTGACAAACTTGATTCATTGAAGTCCTAACATAAGTTTTTGTGCATATAACTTCTAACACATTAAAAACTGTCTTACAGCATTGCAGAAAACATTGTATTTCATAAGGCATAAGCATCTATCAGTTTGGCAAGATTTGCACTTAATACTGAATGAAACAGCTTACTCTGATAGAGAGAAAAGCTTTTGAGCAGATTTGGGCTTGGTTTCACTTCATTTGAACAGAATCACTATTTCAACATTACTGGACTCAGAAAGCTGAAAACTGACAATCTTGATCATTGAAGTCCTAACATTAGTTTTTGTGCATATAACTTCTAACACATTAAAAACTGTCTTACAGCATTGCAGAAAACATTGTATTTCATAAGGCATAAGCATCTATCAGTTTGGCAAGATTTGCACTTAATACTGAATGAAACAGCTTACTCTGATAGAGAGAAAAGCTTTTGAGCAGATTTGGGCTTGATTTCACTTCATTTGAACAGCAGCACTATTTCAACATTACTGGACTCAGAAAGCTGTAAACTGACAATCTTGATCATTGAAGTCCTAACATAAGTTTTTGTGCATATAACTTCTAACACATTAAAAACTGTCTTACAGCATGGCAGAAAACATTGTATTTCATAAGGCATAAACATCTTTCAGTTTGGCAAGATTTGCACTGAATACTGAATGAAACAGCTTTCTCTAATAGAGAGAAAAGCTTTTGAGCAGATTTGGGCTTGATTTCACTTCATTTGAACAGAATCACTATTTCAACATTACTGGACTCAGAAAGCTGAAAACTGACAATCTTGATTATTGAAGTCCTAACATAAGTTTTTGTGCATATAACTTCTAACACATTAAAAACTGTCCTTCAGCATTGCAGAAAAAACATTGTATTTCATAAGGCATAAGCATCTATCAGTTTGGCAAGATTTGCACTTAATACTGTATGAAACAGCTTACTCTGATAGAGAGAAAAGCTTTTGAGCAGATTTGGGCTTGATTTCACTTCATTTTGAACAGCAGCACTATTTCAACATTACTGGACTCAGAAAGCTGTAAACTGACAATCTTGATCTTTGAAGTCCTAACATTAGTTTTTGTGCATATAACTTCTAACACATTAAAAACTGTCTTACAGCATTGCAGAAAACATTGTATTTCATAAGGCATAAGCATCTTTCAGTTTGGCAAGATTTGCACTTAATACTGAATGAAACAGCTTACTCTGATAGAGAGAAAAGCTTTTGAGCAGATTTGGGCTTGGTTTCACTTCATTTGAACAGAATCACTATTTCAACATTACTGGACTCAGAAAGCTGTAAACTGACAATCTTGATCATTGAAGTCCTAACATAAGTTTTTGTGCATATAACTTCTAACACATTAAAAACTGTCTTACAGCATTGCAGAAAACATTGTATTTCATAAGGCATAAGCATCTATCAGTTTGGCAAGATTTGCACTTAATACTGAATGAAACAGCTTACTCTGATAGAGAGAAAAGCTTTTGAGCAGATTTGGGCTTGGTTTCACTTCATTTGAACAGAATCACTATTTCAACATTACTGGACTCAGAAAGCTGTAAACTGACAATCTTGATCATTGAAGTCCTAACATTAGTTTTTGTGCATATAACTTCTAACACATTAAAAACTGTCTTACAGCATTGCAGAAAACATTGTATTTCATAAGGCATAAGCATCTATCAGTTTGGCAAGATTTGCACTTAATACTGAATGAAACAGCTTACTCTGATAGAGAGAAAAGCTTTTGAGCAGATTTGGGCTTGATTTCACTTCATTTGAACAGCAGCACTATTTCAACATTACTGGACTCAGAAAGCTGTAAACTGACAATCTTGATCTTTGAAGTCCTAACATTAGTTTTTGTGCATATAACTTCTAACACATTAAAAACTGTCTTACAGCATTGCAGAAAACATTGTATTTCATAAGGCATAAGCATCTTTCAGTTTGGCAAGATTTGCACTTAATACTGAATGAAACAGCTTACTCTGATAGAGAGAAAAGCTTTTGAGCAGATTTGGGCTTGGTTTCACTTGATTTGAACAGAATCACTATTTCAACATTACTGGACTCAGAAAGCTGTAAACTGACAATCTTGATCATTGAAGTCCTAACATTAGTTTTTGTGCATATAACTTCTAACACATTAAAAACTGTCTTTCAGCATTGCAGAAAACATTGTATTTCATAAGGCATAAGCATCTATCAGTTTGGCAAGATTTGCACTTAATACTGAATGAAACAGCTTTCTCTAATAGAGAGAAAAGCTTTTGAGCAGATTTGGGCTTGATTTCACTTCATTTGAACAGAATCACTATTTCAACATTACTGGACTCAGAAAGCTGAAAACTGACAATCTTGATCATTGAAGTCCTAACATTAGTTTTTGTGCATATAACTTCTAACACATTAAAAACTGTCTTTCAGCATTGCAGAAAACATTGTATTTCATAAGGCATAAGCATCTATCAGTTTGGCAAGATTTGCACTTAATACTGAATGAAACAGCTTACTCTGATAGAGAGAAAAGCTTTTGAGCAGATTTGGGCTTGGTTTCACTTCATTTGAACAGAATCACTATTTCAACATTACTGGACTCAGAAAGCTGAAAACTGACAATCTTGATCATTGAAGTCCTAACATTAGTTTTTGTGCATATAACTTCTAACACATTAAAAACTGTCTTACAGCATTGCAGAAAACATTGTATTTCATAAGGCATAAGCATCTATCAGTTTGGCAAGATTTGCACTTAATACTGAATGAAACAGCTTACTCTGATAGAGAGAAAAGCTTTTGAGCAGATTTGGGCTTGATTTCACTTCATTTGAACAGCAGCACTATTTCAACATTACTGGACTCAGAAAGCTGTAAACTGACAATCTTGATCATTGAAGTCCTAACATAAGTTTTTGTGCATATAACTTCTAACACATTAAAAACTGTCTTACAGCATTGCAGAAAACATTGTATTTCATAAGGCTTAAACATCTTTCAGTTTGGCAAGATTTGCACTGAATACTGAATGAAACAGCTTACTCTGATAGAGAGAAAAGCTTTTGAGCAGATTTGGGCTTGATTTCACTTCATTTGAACAGCAGCACTATTTCAACATTACTGGACTCAGAAAGCTGAAAACTGACAATCTTGATCATTGAAGTCCTAACATTAGTTTTTGTGCATATAACTTCTAACACATTAAAAACTGTCTTACAGCATTGCAGAAAACATTGTATTTCATAAGGCATAAGCATCTATCAGTTTGGCAAGATTTGCACTTAATACTGAATGAAACAGCTTACTCTGATAGAGAGAAAAGCTTTTGAGCAGATTTGGGCTTGGTTTCACTTCATTTGAACAGAATCACTATTTCAACATTACTGGACTCAGAAAGCTGTAAACTGACAATCTTGATCATTGAAGTCCAAACATTAGTATTTGTGCATATAACTTCTAACACATTAAAAACTGTCTTACAGCATTGCAGAAAACATTGTATTTCATAAGGCATAAGCATCTATCAGTTTGGCAAGATTTGCACTTAATACTGAATGAAACAGCTTACTCTGATAGAGAGAAAAGCTTTTGAGCAGATTTGGGCTTGATTTCACTTCATTTGAACAGCAGCACTATTTCAACATTACTGGACTCAGAAAGCTGTAAACTGACAATCTTGATCATTGAAGTCCTAACCTTAGTTTTTGTGCATATAACTTCTAACACATTAAAAACTGTCTTTCAGCATTGCAGAAAACATTGTATTTCATAAGGCATAAGCATCTATCAGTTTGGCAAGATTTGCACTTAATACTGAATGAAACAGCTTTCTCTAATAGAGAGAAAAGCTTTTGAGCAGATTTGGGCTTGATTTCACTTCATTTGAACAGAATCACTATTTCAACATTACTGGACTCAGAAAGCTGAAAACTGACAATCTTGATCATTGAAGTCCTAACATTAGTTTTTGTGCATATAACTTCTAACACATTAAAAACTGTCTTTCAGCATTGCAGAAAACATTGTATTTCATAAGGCATAAGCATCTATCAGTTTGGCAAGATTTGCACTTAATACTGAATGAAACAGCTTACTCTGATAGAGAGAAAAGCTTTTGAGCAGATTTGGGCTTGATTTCACTTCATTTGAACAGCAGCACTATTTCAACATTACTGGACTCAGAAAGCTGTAAACTGACAATCTTGATCATTGAAGTCCTAACATTAGTTTTTGTGCATATAACTTCTAACACATTAAAAACTGTCTTTCAGCATTGCAGAAAACATTGTATTTCATAAGGCATAAGCATCTATCAGTTTGGCAAGATTTGCACTTAATACTGAATGAAACAGCTTACTCTGATAGAGAGAAAAGCTTTTGAGCAGATTTGGGATTGATTTCACTTCATTTGAACAGCAGCACTATTTCAACATTACTGGACTCAGAAAGCTGTAAACTGACAATCTTGATCATTGAAGTCCTAACATAAGTTTTTGTGCATATAACTTCTAACACATTAAAAACTGTCTTACAGCATTGCAGAAAACATTGTGTTTCATAAGGCTTAAACATCTTTCAGTTTGGCAAGATTTGCACTTAATACTGAATGAAACAGCTTACTCTGATAGAGAGAAAAGCTTTTGAGCAGATTTGGGCTTGGTTTCACTTCATTTGAACAGAATCACTATTTCAACATTACTGGACTCAGAAAGCTGTAAACTGACAAACTTGATTCATTGAAGTCCTAACATAAGTTTTTGTGCATATAACTTCTAACACATTAAAAACTGTCTTACAGCATTGCAGAAAACATTGTATTTCATAAGGCATAAGCATCTATCAGTTTGGCAAGATTTGCACTTAATACTGAATGAAACAGCTTACTCTGATAGAGAGAAAAGCTTTTGAGCAGATTTGGGCTTGGTTTCACTTCATTTGAACAGAATCACTATTTCAACATTACTGGACTCAGAAAGCTGAAAACTGACAATCTTGATCATTGAAGTCCTAACATTAGTTTTTGTGCATATAACTTCTAACACATTAAAAACTGTCTTACAGCATTGCAGAAAACATTGTATTTCATAAGGCATAAGCATCTATCAGTTTGGCAAGATTTGCACTTAATACTGAATGAAACAGCTTACTCTGATAGAGAGAAAAGCTTTTGAGCAGATTTGGGCTTGATTTCACTTCATTTGAACAGCAGCACTATTTCAACATTACTGGACTCAGAAAGCTGTAAACTGACAATCTTGATCATTGAAGTCCTAACATAAGTTTTTGTGCATATAACTTCTAACACATTAAAAACTGTCTTACAGCATTGCAGAAAACATTGTATTTCATAAGGCATAAGCATCTTTCAGTTTGGCAAGATTTGCACTTAATACTGAATGAAACAGCTTACTCTGATAGAGAGAAAAGCTTTTGAGCAGATTTGGGCTTGGTTTCACTTCATTTGAACAGAATCACTATTTCAACATTACTGGACTCAGAAAGCTGAAAACTGACAATCTTGATCATTGAAGTCCTAACATTAGTTTTTGTGCATATAACTTCTAACACATTAAAAACTGTCTTACAGCATTGCAGAAAACATTGTATTTCATAAGGCATAAGCATCTATCAGTTTGGCAAGATTTGCACTTAATACTGAATGAAACAGCTTACTCTGATAGAGAGAAAAGCTTTTGAGCAGATTTGGGCTTGATTTCACTTCATTTGAACAGCAGCACTATTTCAACATTACTGGACTCAGAAAGCTGTAAACTGACAATCTTGATCATTGAAGTCCTAACATAAGTTTTTGTGCATATAACTTCTAACACATTAAAAACTGTCTTACAGCATTGCAGAAAACATTGTATTTCATAAGGCATAAGCATCTATCAGTTTGCCAAGATTTGCACTTAATACTGAATGAAACAGCTTACTCTGATAGAGAGAAAAGCTTTTGAGCAGATTTGGGCTTGATTTCACTTCATTTGAACAGCAGCACTATTTCAACATTACTGGACTCAGAAAGCTGTAAACTGACAATCTTGATCATTGAAGTCCTAACATAAGTTTTTGTGCATATAACTTCTAACACATTAAAAACTGTCTTACAGCATTGCAGAAAACATTGTATTTCATAAGGCTTAAACATCTTTCAGTTTGGCAAGATTTGCACTGAATACTGAATGAAACAGCTTACTCTGATAGAGAGAAAAGCTTTTGAGCAGATTTGGGCTTGATTTCACTTCATTTGAACAGCAGCACTATTTCAACATTACTGGACTCAGAAAGCTGTAAACTGACAATCTTGATCATTGAAGTCCTAACATAAGTTTTTGTGCATATAACTTCTAACACATTAAAAACTGTCTTACAGCATTGCAGAAAACATTGTATTTCATAAGGCATAAGCATCTATCAGTTTGGCAAGATTTGCACTTAATACTGAATGAAACAGCTTACTCTGATAGAGAGAAAAGCTTTTGAGCAGATTTGGGCTTGGTTTCACTTCATTTGAACAGAATCACTATTTCAACATTACTGGACTCAGAAAGCTGTAAACTGACAATCTTGATCATTGAAGTCCTAACATTAGTTTTTGTGCATATAACTTCTAACACATTAAAAACTGTCTTACAGCATTGCAGAAAACATTGTATTTCATAAGGCATAAGCATCTATCAGTTTGGCAAGATTTGCACTTAATACTGAATGAAACAGCTTACTCTGATAGAGAGAAAAGCTTTTGAGCAGATTTGGGCTTGATTTCACTTCATTTGAACAGCAGCACTATTTCAACATTACTGGACTCAGAAAGCTGTAAACTGACAATCTTGATCTTTGAAGTCCTAACATTAGTTTTTGTGCATATAACTTCTAACACATTAAAAACTGTCTTACAGCATTGCAGAAAACATTGTATTTCATAAGGCATAAGCATCTTTCAGTTTGGCAAGATTTGCACTTAATACTGAATGAAACAGCTTACTCTGATAGAGAGAAAAGCTTTTGAGCAGATTTGGGCTTGGTTTCACTTCATTTGAACATAATCACTATTTCAACATTACTGGACTCAGAAAGCTGTAAACTGACAATCTTGATCATTGAAGTCCTAACATTAGTTTTTGTGCATATAACTTCTAACACATTAAAAACTGTCTTTCAGCATTGCAGAAAACATTGTATTTCATAAGGCATAAGCATCTATCAGTTTGGCAAGATTTGCACTTAATACTGAATGAAACAGCTTTCTCTAATAGAGAGAAAAGCTTTTGAGCAGATTTGGGCTTGATTTCACTTCATTTGAACAGAATCACTATTTCAACATTACTGGACTCAGAAAGCTGAAAACTGACAATCTTGATCATTGAAGTCCTAACATTAGTTTTTGTGCATATAACTTCTAACACATTAAAAACTGTCTTTCAGCATTGCAGAAAACATTGTATTTCATAAGGCATAAGCATCTATCAGTTTGGCAAGATTTGCACTTAATACTGAATGAAACAGCTTACTCTGATAGAGAGAAAAGCTTTTGAGCAGATTTGGGCTTGGTTTCACTTCATTTGAACAGAATCACTATTTCAACATTACTGGACTCAGAAAGCTGAAAACTGACAATCTTGATCATTGAAGTCCTAACATTAGTTTTTGTGCATATAACTTCTAACACATTAAAAACTGTCTTACAGCATTGCAGAAAACATTGTATTTCATAAGGCATAAGCATCTATCAGTTTGCCAAGATTTGCACTTAATACTGAATGAAACAGCTTACTCTGATAGAGAGAAAAGCTTTTGAGCAGATTTGGGCTTGATTTCACTTCATTTGAACAGCAGCACTATTTCAACATTACTGGACTCAGAAAGCTGTAAACTGACAATCTTGATCATTGAAGTCCTAACCTTAGTTTTTGTGCATATAACTTCTAACACATTAAAAACTGTCTTTCAGCATTGCAGAAAACATTGTATTTCATAAGGCATAAGCATCTATCAGTTTGGCAAGATTTGCACTTAATACTGAATGAAACAGCTTTCTCTAATAGAGAGAAAAGCTTTTGAGCAGATTTGGGCTTGATTTCACTTCATTTGAACAGAATCACTATTTCAACATTACTGGACTCAGAAAGCTGAAAACTGACAATCTTGATCATTGAAGTCCTAACATTAGTTTTTGTGCATATAACTTCTAACACATTAAAAACTGTCTTTCAGCATTGCAGAAAACATTGTATTTCATAAGGCATAAGCATCTATCAGTTTGGCAAGATTTGCACTTAATACTGAATGAAACAGCTTACTCTGATAGAGAGAAAAGCTTTTGAGCAGATTTGGGCTTGATTTCACTTCATTTGAACAGCAGCACTATTTCAACATTACTGGACTCAGAAAGCTGTAAACTGACAATCTTGATCATTGAAGTCCTAACATTAGTTTTTGTGCATATAACTTCTAACACATTAAAAACTGTCTTTCAGCATTGCAGAAAACATTGTATTTCATAAGGCATAAGCATCTATCAGTTTGGCAAGATTTGCACTTAATACTGAATGAAACAGCTTACTCTGATAGAGAGAAAAGCTTTTGAGCAGATTTGGGATTGATTTCACTTCATTTGAACAGCAGCACTATTTCAACATTACTGGACTCAGAAAGCTGTAAACTGACAATCTTGATCATTGAAGTCCTAACATAAGTTTTTGTGCATATAACTTCTAACACATTAAAAACTGTCTTACAGCATTGCAGAAAACATTGTGTTTCATAAGGCTTAAACATCTTTCAGTTTGGCAAGATTTGCACTTAATACTGAATGAAACAGCTTACTCTGATAGAGAGAAAAGCTTTTGAGCAGATTTGGGCTTGGTTTCACTTCATTTGAACAGAATCACTATTTCAACATTACTGGACTCAGAAAGCTGTAAACTGACAAACTTGATTCATTGAAGTCCTAACATAAGTTTTTGTGCATATAAC